>NC_140989.1:178715745-178985745 GCF_052327205.1 Somniosus microcephalus
CGACTCGCCTCGGTTCAGAACGATAAGGCCCGCCACACACGCCGTCAGGTCACCGAAGCGTAGGGTTGGTCAATCGTCCCGTCACTCGACCGTAGGAGGGCCCGGCCCGCACGCACCAGGAACCCGCCGTACGATTGGTCGACCTCGACATCACTCGATGCTAATGAGCGGATAATGAGCGGAATGTTGAACGTTTTTTGGATACCGCGGGCACAATTTTTGTCCGGCCGAAACGTAAATACGCTTAGGACGGTTCTGGAATCGTCAGCTTTCTTTCGACATAATGCACGTGTAGGTACGCTCTATAACTTTCGAGTTAATTCAATACAGACAGACAGATGGAATGACAGACAGACAGATGTATCCTTTTATATATATAGATATACAGAGGGGGCTTGACAAGGTAGATGCAGAGAGGATGTTTCCCCTCGCGGGGAAATCTAGAACTCGGGGCCACAGTTTCAGAATAAAGGGTTGCCCTTTTAGAACTGAGATGAGGAGGAATTTCTTCTCTCAGAGGGTCATAAATCTGTGGAATTCTCTGCCCAGAGAGCCGTGGAGGCTGGGTCATTAAATACATTTAAAGTGGAGATAGACAAATTTTTGCAAGATAAGGGAGTGAAGGGTTATGGGGAGCGGGCTGGGAAGTGGCTTTGAGCCCAAGATCAGCCATGATCTTATTGAATGGCAGAGCAGGCTTGAGGGGCCAAGTGGCCTATTCCTGCTCCTACTTCTTATGTGCTTATGTTCTTATACTCACCTTTGGCCCATATCCCTTACTACCTTTGTGTTATGTCTGCACACTGGGTTACAGTGCTGCATTAGAGTTACTCTAGCACATGAAGTTTGATAGTGCTGTTATCGTTATATTATGTCTGACATTGGTGATAGGTACTCGATTGCCTTGGCCTGTAGAGGTTAGTTGGATCGAGCATTAAAACGACACGAGTTGATTTCTACATGCTGTCATTGAGTTATCCTTGCAAACGCAACATTTGGCGACGAGGATGGCTGAAATCTCTCTTCCACCACCTCCTCCCTTCCTTGCACTACTTGGTGAGCCCCCGATCCCATGGGTTCACTGGTTACAGTCCTTTGAAACCTCATCGCTCTCGGACTAGAAAATGTGAGTGCAGCACGGAAAAAGGCACTGTTATCCCATTGCTTGGGAGCGGAGGGCCAGCGTGTTCTTGGGACATTATGGACAGCAGACTCAATACAAACATATGATGTGGCTGTGGCTCTGTTAAGCACACACTTCTCTGCCCCACAAAGTGCACTACTCCGGCGATTCATTTTTAGACAGCGTCACCAACTCCCCGGCGAGTCTGTGCATCAGTACGTGGCTAATTTGAGAGGGTTAGCTAGCTCGTGCAAGTTCGGTGCACTACAAGACGAGATGGTGCGTGATCAACTAATAGAGCACACCAACGTGAGAGTGCGTGAAAGACTGTTACTCGAGTTCGACAATCTGCTGTTGTCACAGGCAGTTAACATTGCCTTTCAAGTGGAGTCTGCAGCCGGACGTGCAGCGAAACTAGCAAGACATCCAGTGAACGGCTTCTCCAGCGCCCCCTTCCACTCTGAACTCTCACACACGGCTCAGCCACACACACCCAGTGACAGCGCCCTCGGCCCCGACAGCTCTGACACTGTAATGCTCGCGCGACTGCAGCAACGCGCGCTACCGCGGCAAGTGTGGAAACTGTGGATCTCGTTCACATGCTACCAGAGCGCAGAATTGTCTCGCGCGCGGCCAAGCCTGTCGCAATTGTGGAAAACAAAATCACTTTGCAAATGTCTGCCGCTCTGCCCCTGTTGCTACAAATGAACACTTTCAGTCCTCAAGCACTATAATTCACAACGTGAGCTCTGGGCCAGTAGTGGCTTTCAAGTCATGCACAATTAACCTGAATGATGTGTGCATTCCTCTGTTGTTGGATACCGGTGCCAGTGTCTCACTGCTGAATGTGGACACATTCAAACATTTATTCAGCTCCCTGCCACTCTGGGCCCTCCACTGCCCTCTGCGGGTATGGTAATTCAAAAATTGAACTAGTGGGCTCAGTCAACCTCACTGTACGCTATGGAACAAAAGTTTTGCCAGATTTTTGTTTTCATGTGGCACGCCAAGGAGCTAACCTGATGGGACTGGATCTTTTCACTGACCTGGGTTTTTCTCTCTTGGACACCGGCGGGTCTGCGATTCTGCACGTCGCCTCACCGTGGCGCCAAACATGGCCAGCGCTCTTCGAGGGTCTGGGCTGCCTGACTGCCTTCACCCACCAGCCCATGGTTGACGCCACCGTTACCCCGTCATTCAGCCACTGCGCCGCATCCCGCTTGCTCTCCATAACGGGGTCACAGCTGAACTAAAGCAGCTACTGGAAGCTGGCATCATCGAACCAGTTGATGCCTCCCCATGGGTCTCCAACCTGGTGGTCGCAAAGAAAAAGTCAGGTGGTCTATGCGTCTGTGTCAATCTTCGAGCAGTGAATAAGGCCGTAATCCCTGACAAATATCCACTGCCCACATCAGAGGAACTCACAGCGCAGTTCTATGGCTCCATCCTGTTCTCGAAACTGGACCTTCGACAGGGCTATCTACAGGTTCCCCTCCACCCCAGCAGCAGGGACCTCACTGCTTTTGTGACACATGCTGGCGTCTTTCAGTACACCAGGATGCCATTTGGACTTAGCTCTGCACCCAGCTGCTTCAAAAAGGTGATGTCCTCTGTGCTCGCGGGCATTCCTGGGGTGGCCATCTACCTGGATGACATCGTTGTGCATGGGCCCTCGACCTCCACTCACGACGAATGCCTTCACAGAGTTTTCATGGCTCTAGCAAAACACAAGCTCACACTGAATGGCGAAAAGTGTGTCTTTGCTGTTTCAGAGATCGAGTTTGTGGGCTTTCGGTTATTGGCTGACAGTATATCCCCACTCCAGTCAAACGTGGATGCCATTCATAGCATCCCAGAACCCAGCTCTGCAGCACAGGTTGCCTCCTTCCTTGGCATGACTGGGTACTACCTGAAGTTTTTGCCCCAGTACTCAGCCACCACAGCCCCACTGCGCCAGCTCCTGTGAAAGGATGAGCCCTGGGTGTGGTCACAAGCCTGTACGGAAGCTGTACGTCTCCTCAAATCGCAGCTCACGTCGCCTCCAGTGTTGGCTCACTTTGACGTCGCCAGCCCCACCCTCGTCACCTGCGACGCGTCCGCTGCAGCTGTGGGGGCAGTGTTATTGCAGATACAGAATGGAGTGGAGAAACCAATCACCTTTGCCTCCCGAGCCCTTAGCCCCACTGAACAGAAGTACTCAGTAGGCGAGCGTGAGGCACTGGCGTGCGTCTGGGCATGTGAGCGGTGGCACCTGTACACGTATGGCTGTGCCTTCACCCTACGAACCGATCAACAGGCTCTTACTGCCCTGGTGTCGACATCCGGCACAGGCCACAGACCACTGCGTCTACACCGCTGGTCTGACCGCCTCCGCCAATACAATTTCAGTCTCCAGTTCATGCCAGGACGTGACAATGTTGTTGCAGATCTGCTCTCCCGCACTGTCTCTGCCCCAGCCCCACTCATCGGTTTTGAACATGTGGAACAGGATATCATACAGAAGCTGCACATGCCTCTCCAAACCACAGTCTCTCTCCAGGAGCTCAAAGAGGCCTCTGAACAGGATCCGGCCCTCTCCCAGCTGTGCACCTTCATCAGAGATGGCTGGCCTCGCAAGGTGCCTGAGGAACTGTCTGCCTACTCCAGAGTTAAAGAGGAGCTCTCCTGCTGGAATGACTCCTGTGTTGCACGTGGGCTTTGCATTGTGGTCCCAAGTGCCCTTCGTGCGCGTATTTTATCCATGGCGCACGAGGGCCACTTGGGCATAGTGAAGCTCAAACAATGATGCCGAGACCTAGTGTGGTGGCCGGGTATCGACAGAGAAATCGAGGCCCTGGTCAAGGACTGTGCAGCCTGCCTTGTAAGTGGCAAGACTGGCCACCAAGCTCCTCCACCCCTGCAACCCCTTGCCTGGCCCTCTCAGCCCTGGGAGCACCTGCAGCTGGACGTCTGCGGGGAGGTCCATGGTGTCCCCCACCATCAACGGTTCCTAGTGGTGACCTTTGACCTGCACTCAAAATGGCCAGAGGTCACTGCCATGGGCTCCGTCACCTCTCGGGTCATCATCGATATCCTTGAGTCCCTCTTCTCCCGCTGGGGGCATCCAAAGGCCATCACCACAGACAATGACCCCCAAATGGTCTCTTTGGAACTCTCCTCCTACCTTGAGAGCAAGGGCATCCGTCACATACGCACAGCGTACTACCACCCCGAGTCAAATGGGGGGGTGGAGCATTTTAACCAGACACTGAAAAATGGCTTCAGAGCACACCTATCCCAGGGGTGTGCGTTTGACAAGGCCCTCCTCCACACACTGCTGCACTACAGAGCCTCCCAGCACTCCACTACAGGGGTCTCACCCGCATCCCTCATGCTAGGCTGTGAGCTCATGCTGCCCCTTGGCAGGCTCCGCCCCTCGCTAGCTCAGAGCCCTGCTCCACGGGCTCAAGCCACAGTCGCCAGACAGCAGGAGAAGATGAAACTCCGCTTCGACCAGTCGAAGAGGGCCAAGGCGCCCAACATCTCAATCTCCGATTGGGTCAGAGTCCGCAGGCCTCACCGCAACAATAAGATGGCCTCATTCTGGTCCTCCCCTCTCCAAATCAGCTGCCAACTTGGACCAGCCACTTTCTGCCTCACTGACGGCTCTCGGTGGCATGCCAGCCGCCTTCGGAAGGTGCCAGCACCCCCTGATGCAGGATTACACGGATCTAACCCCCAAGCCTTACCCCCAGAGTGGCGGGATGCACATATGGCTCAGCCAGCCAACCCTCAAGCAGATATTGTGCCTCAGCCACAACCTCACCAGTCCCCACCTCGGCCTGCTCTTCACCAGTCCGCACCTCGGCCTGCTCCTCACCAGTCCCCACCTCGGCCTGCTCTTCACCAGTCCTCACCTCGGCCTGTTCGTACACGTTCTCGCCCTGGCCACCTACAGGACTTTGTCACTACATTTCATGTTTGATATTCTGTGAGGGGGGAGGAAATGTTATGTCTGCACACTGGGTTACAGTGCTGCATTAGAGTTGCTCTAGCACATGAAGTTTGATAGTGCTGTTATCGTTATATTATATCTGACATTGGTGATAGGTACTCGATTGCCTTGGCCTGTAGGGGTTAGTTGGATCGAGCATTAAAACGACACGAGTTGATTTCTACATGCTGTCATTGAGTTATCCTTGCAAACACAACACTTTGGTTAACAGAAAGCTATCAATCTCAGGTTTAAAATTAACAAGTGATATTGCATCAATTGCCATTTGCGGAGGAGTGTTCCAAACTTTTACCACCCTTTGTGTGTGGAAGTGTTTCCTAATTTCACTCTTGAAAGGTCTGGCTCTAATTTTTAGACTATGCCGCCTAGTCCTAGAATACCCAACCAGCGGAAATAGTTTTTCTGTTCCCCTTAATATCTTGAAAACTCCAATCAGAGCACTCCTTAACCTTCTAAATTCTAGGAAATAAAACCTTAATTTGTGTAATCTCTCCTCGTAAAGTAACCTTTGAAGTCCAATATATCCTTCCTAAGGTGTGGTGCCCAGAACTGCTCACAGTACGCCAGGTGTGGTCCGACCAGGGTTTTGTATAGCTGCAGCATAACTTCTACCCCCTTGTATTCTAGTCCTCTAGATATAAAGGTCAGCATCCCATTAGCATTTTTGATTACTTTCTGTACCTGTTCATGACAATTTAATGATCTATGTACCTGGACTCCCAAGTCTCTTTGGACTGCCACTGTTTTTAACCTTTCACCATTTAGAAAGTACCCTGTTCTATCCTTTTAAGGTCCAAATTGGATGACCTCACATTTGTCTAAACTGAAATCCATTTGTCACAGTTTTGCCCATTCACTTAATCTGTCGATATCCCTTTGTAATTTTATGCTTCCATCTACACTGCCTACAATGCCATCTATCTTTGTGTCATCGGCAAATTTGGATATATGACTTTTTATGCTATCATCTAAGTCGTTAATAAATAATGTGAATATTTGAGGCCCCATCACTGGGGCACCACTAGTCACCTCCAGCCAATTTGAGTACCTACCCATTATCCCTACTTCCTGTTTCCTGCCGCTCAGCCAATTTCCTAACCAGATCAATAATTTGCCTCAATTCCGTGGGCTTCTACCTTAGTCTCTTATGCAGACTTTATTAAATGCCTTCTGGAAGTCCATATAAGTGACATCCATAGACATTCCCCTGTCCACTACTTTAGTCACCTCTTCAAAAAATTCAATCAGGTTTGTCAGGCATGACCTACTTTTCACAAATCCATGCTGGCTCTCTCTGATCAACTGAAAGTTTTCAAGGTGTTCTGTCACCCTATCCTTAATTATACTTTGGCAAAGGAGGAACTGACGCAAATCAATATCTCTAAGGATATGGTGTTAAGGAAGCTAAAGGGATTGAAGGTGGACAAATCCCCAGGGCCTGATAACATGCATCCTAGGGTACTGAAGGAGGTGGCCCTAGAGATAGCGGATGCACTAAGGATGATTTTTCAGAATTCATTAGACTCGGGAACAGTGCCGATGGATTGGAGGGTAGCTAACGTTACCCCACTATTCAAAAAGGGGGGTAGGGAAAAAGCAGGTAATTACAGACCTGTAAGCCTTACATCAGTTGTGGGCAAAATGCTGGAGTCCATCATTAAGGATGAAATAGCGGAGCACTTAGCAAATGGGGACAGGATAGGACAGAGTCAACATGGATTTACAAAGGGTAAATCGTGCTTGACTAATCTATTGGAATTTTTTGAGGGAGTAACTGGTAGAATAGATGGGGGAGAGCCAGTAGATGTGGTGTACCTGGACTTCCAAAAGGCCTTCGATAAGGTCCCACATAAAAGATTAGCATGGAAAATTGAGGCTCATGGGATAAAGGGGAAAGTTTTGGCGTGGATAGGGAACTGGCTGTCAGATAGAAAACAGAGAGTTGGAATAAACGGCTCATTTTCTGAATGGCAGGCAGTAACAAGTGGGGTACCACAGGGATCTGTCCTGGGCCCCCAGCTGTTCACAATTTACATTAATGACCTGGATCAGGGAGTCGGATGCAGCATTTCCAAATTTGCAGACGACACTAAACTAGGAGGGGGGGTGGGCTCAGAGGAAGAGACCAGGAAGCTCCAGAGCGATTTGGACAGACTGGGCGATTGGGCGGATAAATGGCAGATGCACTATAATGTGGACAAGTGCGAAGTTATCCACCTTGGGTGCAGGAACGGGAGGGCAAATTATTATTTAAATGGCAATAGATTGGGAGAGGGGGAAGTACAGAGAGACCTGGGTGTTCTTGTACACCAGTCACTGAAGGCGAGCATGCAGGTGCAACAGGCGGTCAAGAAGGCAAACGGTATGCTGGCCTTCATAGCAAAAGGGTTAGAATACAGGAACAGGGATACCTTGCTGCAGCTGTACAGGGCACTGGTGAGACCACACCTCGAGTACTGTGTACAGTTTTGGTCGCCTCATCTGAGGAAGGATGTTCTTGCCATGGAGGGGGTGCAGCGGCGATTCACCAGGCTGATACCAGGAATGGCGGGAATGACCTATGAGGAGAGACTATGTAGTTTAGGGATGTACACACTGGAGTTTAGAAGATTGAGAGGGGACCTCATAGAAGTGTATAAAATTCTGACAGGTCTAGACAGACTGGATGCAGAAGGAATGTTTCCCTTGGCGGGTGAGAACAGAACTAGAGGACATAATTTAAGGATAAGGGCTAAACCATTTAGGACAGAGATGAGGGGGAATTTCTTCACTCAGAGAGTGGTGAACCTGTGGAACTCATTGCCACAGAGGGCAGTGTATGCCAGCTCATTAAATATATTTAAGAGGGAATTAGATATATTTCTACGGGCAAAAGGGGTTAAGGGTTACGGAGAGAAGGCGGGGACGGGATACTGAATTAAAGGATCAGCCATGATCTCATTAAATGGCGGAGCAGGCACGAAGGGCCGAATGGCCTACTCCTGCTCCTATCTTCTATGTATCTATGTATACTACTCTAGCAATTTCCTGACAACAGAAGTTAGGCTAACTGGTCTATATTCCTGGGACATTGGAACCGGTTCTGGGGGAGGTGGAACCAGTACAAACTGGACGGTTTGCACCTGGGCGGGACCGGGACCGATGTCCTAGGGGGAGTGTTTGCTAGTGCTGTTGGGGAGGGTTTAAACTAAAATGGCAGGGGGTTGGGAACCTGTGCAGTGAGACAGAGGAAAGGGAAGCAAGGACAGAAAGAAAAGACAGGAAGGAGAAAGCAAAAGTGTAAGGCAGAGAAATCAAGGGTGTAAATCAAACAGGGCTACAGTAAATAATAATTCTAAGAGGACTTAGAGTGTTAAGAAAACAAGCCTGAAGGCTTTGTGTCTTAATGCAAGGAGCATTCGTAATAAGGTGGATGAATTAGCTGCGCAAATAGATGTAAATGGATATGATGTAATTGGAATTACGGAGACATGACCAAGGCTGGGAATTCAACATCCAGGGCTATTCAATATTGAGGAAGGACAGGCAAAAAGGAAAAGGAGGTGGGATAGCATTGCTAGTTAAAGAGGAGATTAACACAATTGTAAGGAAGGATATTAGCTCTGATGATGTGGAATCTGTATGGGTAGAGCTGAGAAATACCAAGGGGCAGAAAACTTTCGTGGGAGTTGTATACAGACCCCCAAACAGTAATGCTGAGTAAGGGGATGGCATTAAATGGGAAATTAGAGACATGTGCAATAAGGGCATAGCAGTTATCATGGGTGACTGTAATCTACATATAGATTGTGCTAACCAAATTAGTAACAATACTGTGGAGGAGGAATTCATAGAGTGTATACGGGATGGTTTCCTGGACCAATATGTTGAGGAACCAACTAGAGATCAGGCCATCTTAGACTGGGTATTATGTAATGAGAAACGATTAATTAGCAATGTTGTTGTGTGAGGCCCCTTGGGGAAGAGCGATCACAATATGAAAGAATTCTTCATTAAGATGGAGAGTGAAGTAGTTGACTCAGAGACTGGGGTCCTGAATTTAAATAAAGGAAACTACGATGGTATGAGGCATGAGTTGGCTAGGATGGATTGGGGAACGTTACTCAAAGGGTTGACGGTGAATAGGCAATGGCAAACATTTAAAGATTGCATGGATGCACTACAGAATTTGTTCATCCCTGTTTGGCATAAAAATAAAACAAAAAAGGTGACTCAACTGTGGCTAACAAGGGAAATTAGGGATAGCATAAGATCCAAGAAGAGGACATATAAATTGGCCAGAAAAACCAGCAAACCTGAGGATTGGGAGCAGTTTAGGATTCAGCAAAGGAGGACAAAGGGATTAATTAAGAGGGGAAAATAGAATATGAGAGTAAGCTTTCAGGGAACATAAAAACTGACTGTAAAAGCTTCTATAGATATGTGAAGAGAAAAACATTGGTGAAGTCAAGCGTAGGTCCCTTGCAGTCAGAATCAGGGGAATTTATAATGGGGAACAAAGAAATGGCAGACCAATAAATACATACTTTGGTTCTGTCTTCACAAAGGAGGACACAAATAACCTTCCAGAGATGTCGGGGAACATAGGGTCTAATGAGAGGGAGGAATTGAATGAAATCAGTATTTGTAGGGAAATGGTGTTAGGAAAATTGATGGCATTGAAGGCTGATAAATCACCAGGGCCTAATAATCTACATCCTAGGGCACTTAAGGAAGTGGCCCTAGATATAGTAGATGCATTGCTGGTCATCTTCCAAAATTCTATAGTCTCTGGAACAGTTCCCATGGATTGGAGGGTAGCTAATGTAACCCCACTATTTAAAAAAGGTGGTAGAGAGAAAACGGGGAATTACAGACCGGTACGCCTGACATCAGTAGTAGGGAAAATGCTAGAGTCCATTATAAAAGATGTAATAGCAGAGCACTTGGAAAACAGTGACAGGATCGGACAAAGTCAACATGGATTTACAAAAGGTAAATCATGCTTGACTAATCTACTGGAATTTTTTGAGGGTGTAACTGGTAGAATAGATAAGGGAGAATCAGTGGATGTGGTGTATTTGGACTTTCAGAAGGCTTTCGATAAGGTTCCGCATAAGAGATTGGCGTGCAAAGTTAAAGCACAAGGGATTGGGGGTAAGGTACTGACTTGGATAGAGAACTGGTTGGCAGACAGGAAGCAAAGAGTTGGAATAAACGGGTCTTTTTCTAAGTGGCAGGCAGTGACTAGTGGGGTACCGCAGGGATCGGCGCTAGGACCCCAGTTATTCACAATATATATTAATGATCTAGACGAGGGAACTAGATATAATATCTCCAAGTTTGCAGATGACACAAAGCTGGGTGGGCGTGTGTGCTGTGAGGAGGATGCACAGAAACTCCAGTATGATTTGGGCAGGTTGGGTGATATGGCAGATGCAGTATAATGTGGATAAATGCGAGGTTATCCACTTTGGTAGCAAAAACAGGAAGACAGATTATTATCTGAACGGAGATCTGAATAGATTGGGAAAAGGGGAAGCGCAACGAGACCTGGGTGTCCTTGTGCACCAGTCGCTGAAGATAAGCATGCAGGTGCAGCAGGCGGTTAAGAAGGCAAATGGTATGTTGGCCTTCATAGCGAGAGGATTCGAGTGCAGGAGCAAGGATGTCTTGCTGCAGTTGTACAGGGCCTTGGTGAGATCACACCTTGAGTATTGTGTGCAGTTTTGGTCGCCTTATCTGAGGAAGGATGTTCTTGCCATGGAGGGAGTGCAGCGAAGATTCACCAGACTGATACCTGGGATGGTAGGAATGACGTATGAAGGGAGATTGGGTCAATTAGGCTTATATTTGCTAGAGTTTAGAAGAATGAGAGGGGATCTCATTGAAACTTATAATATTCTAAAAGAACTAGACAGACAGGTGCAGGCTCGATGGGCCGAAATGGCCTCTATCTGCACTGTGGGGTTTCTGTGATTCTGTGACTAGATGCAGGAAGGGTGTTCCCGATGGCGGGGGAGTCCAGAACCAGGGGTCACAGTCTAAGGATAAGGGGTAAGCCATTTAGGACTGAGATGAGGAATTTCTTCATCCAGAGAGTGGTGAACCTGTGGAATTCTCTACCACAAAAGCAGTTGAGGCCAACTTATTAAATATATTAAAGAAGGAGTTAGATATATTTCTTAAGGCTAAAGGGATCAAGGGATATGGGGAGAAAGCAGGAACAGGGTACTGAATTTGGATGATCAGCCATGATTTCATTAAATGGCAGAACAGGCTCGAGGGGCCGAATGGCCTACTCCTGCTCCTATCTTCTATGTTTGTATAATTCCCTGGTTTCTCTCTCTCACCATTTTTAAATAGCGGAGGGACGGTTCCTGAATTGAGAGAACTTTGGAAGATTATAGTTAGGGCATCTGCAATGTACTCACCTACTTCCTTTAAAACATCTGGTCCTGGGGATTTGTAACTCTTTAGTGCCATTATTTTCTTCATTACTGTTATTTTACTCACATTAATGTTATTACATCCCTGTCCCTGATTCAGTGTTAGTTTCTTTGGGACTTCTGGCATGCTACCCTCTTCCTCTACTGTCATAGTAAAAGAAAAGGTAGTTGAGATACTGGATGGGCTAAAAATTGATGAAGAGGAGGTACTGGAAAGGCTGGCTCTACTTAAAGTAGGAAAGTCACCAGGACCAGATGGGATGCATCCTAGGATGCTGAGGGAAGTAAAGTTGAAAATTGCAGAGGTACTGGCCATAATCTTCTAATCCTCCTTAGATACAGGGGGCTGGTGCCAGAGGACTGAAGAATTGCAAATATTACACCCTTATTCAAAAAAGAGTGTAAGGATAAACCCAGGAACTACAGGCCAGTCAGTTTAACCTCGGTAGTGGGGAAGCTTTTAGAAATGATAATCCGGGAGAACATTAACATTCACTTGGACAAGTGTGGATTAATTAAGGAAAGCTAGCATGGATTTGTTAAAGGCAAATCGTGTTTATCTAACTTGATTGAGCTTTCTGATGAGGTAATAGAGAGGGTTCATGAGGGCAATGTGGTTGATGTGCTGTGCATGGACTTCCAAAAGGCGTTTGATAAAGTGTCACATAATAGGCTTGCCAACAAAGTTGAAGCCCATGGAATAAAAGGGCCAGTGGCAGCATGGATACAAAATTGGCTAAGTGACAGGAAAGAGAGAGTTGTGGTGAACGGTTATTTATTGGACTGGAGGAAGGTACACAGTGGTGTTCCCCAGGGGTCAGTACTAGGACCACTGCTTTTCTTGATATCTATTAATGACTTAGACTTGGGTGTACAGGGCACAATTTCAAAATTTGCAGATGACACAAAACTTGGAAGTATAGTGAACAGTGAGGAGTTCATGAGGGCATAGACAGGCTGGTGGAATGGGCGGACATGTGGCAGATGAAATTTAATGCAGAAAAGCGTGAAGTGATACATTTTGGTCAGAAGAACGAGGAGAGGCAATATAAACTAAAGGATACAATTCTGAAAGGGGGGCAGGAACAGAAAGTCCATGGGGTACACGTGCACAAATCGTTGAAGGTGGCAGGGCAGGTTGAGAAAACTGTTAAAAAAGCATATGTGATTCTGGGCTTCAGAAATTGAGGCATAGAGTACAAAAGCAAGGAAATTATGATGAACCTGTGGCAGAACCACTGAATGACTCTGGCTAACTGTGTATAATTCTCTTTAACGATGTTCTAACACCAGCCTAAACCTGTACCATTGTGTTCGGCATTACTGTGTTTTGTATATAGAGTTTGCATGTATGGGGCGTGGCCCCTTTAAGAGCGCGGGAAAACGCGGGCAAATGCGATGACGTCATGTTGCAAACCACGGGGCTCCCCAGGCAGTCCTCGTGGCATCTCCGTTGAGTAAAGACCTGTTTAGTTGTTCTCTTGAGTCGATCTCCGTTATTCATTGGAATTCGTTAATTCCGACATTGGTGACCCCGTTTTTGTGAACGTTTTCACATAAGAAGAGCACAGCATGGAAGCAAACGCAGTTTCGCTAAAGCTACCGCAGTTCTGGGAGCAGCAAGCGCCCTTGTGGTTTATTCAGGTCGAGGCCCAGTTCGCCCTGAGGAACATCGATGCGGATCAGACCAAGTACCTTTATGTGGTCTCCGCACTCGACAGCTCTACCGCCTCTCGGATCGTCAGCCTCCTTGAAAACCCCCCAACGGAGCGCAAGTATGAAACCCTCAAAGCACAGTTACTGCAGGTTTTCGGGCTCACAAAATCGGAGCGCGCCCGTCGATTACTCGCTATGCCCGGGCTCAGGGACTCCAAGCCATCATGAGTTGATGAGCCAAATGCTCACACTCCTGGGCTCAGAACGGGAATGTTTCCTATTCCGTGAGATTTTCCTCAGCCAACTGCCTGAACAGGTACAAGCTGCCCTGGCCAGGTCTGAAATTGAAGACTGCGCAACACTCGCTGCGGAGGCTGACAAAATTTTCGCTGTAACTCGGCAGTACTGCGCCACCACGAGGCACCCATCCCCCGCAGACGCCGCCCCAACTCGTCAGCCTGCTGGGCTGTGTTTCTACCACGCGCAGTTCGGCGCGAAGGTGAAGCGTTGCCGCCCTCCCTGCAGTTTTCCCCAAAAAAACAAACAACAACTGACACTGCGACCACCGAGGAACGGGTCTAACGGGCACCCCGCGGCCGCGATGGCGACCGGCAACGCGGGAAAATTGCTGTTCATCACTGATACTCTCTCCGGATTTCGTTTTCTGTGCGACACCGGGGCGCAGTGCAGCATTTTACCCGCGTCCGCCCTCGATGTGCAGACGGGGAATCACGGCCCCACCCTTGAAGCGGCCAATGGCGGAACAATTCGGACCTTCGGCAGACGGCGAGTGGAGGTGTGCCTCGGGGGGCAACATTTTCACTGGGAGTTTGTTACGGCCAGAGTTTCCCACCCCCTCCTCGGCGCGGATTTCCTGTGCGCCAATGGCCTCCTGGTCGACGTTAGGAACCGGCAGCTGATCAACGCAGCAACTTTTAATTCTCTTCCGTGTTACCGCAGTAACACTACGTCGCGCACCGTCTCCTGTGCGTCCCCGACTCCTGATGAGTTCGCTCGCCTGCTCGGTGAATTCCCCGACCTGACAAGACCCATGTTCTCCTCCACAGCCACAGAACATGGTGTGGAACACCACATCACCACCAACGGCCCCCCGGTCTACGCGCGGGCCCGGCGCCTGGAACCTGGCAAGCTGGCGGTCGCAAAGGCGGAGTTTGCAACCATGGAACAGTTAGGGATTATTCGCCGGTCGAATAGTCCCTGGTCTTCACCCCTCCATATCGCCCCGAAGCCTGGCGGTGGATGGCGGCCATGCGGCGACTATCGACGCCTCAACGACGCCACCACTCCTGATCAGTACCCGATCCCCCACGTCCAGGATTTCTCTGCCCATTTGGCAGGGAACACCGTGTTCTCAAAAGTCGACCTCGTCCGGGGCTACCACCACGTCCCAGTGCATCCACAAGACGTCCAGAAGACTGCAGTCATCACCCCATTCGGCCTCTTCGAGTTTTTACGAATGCCGTTTGGGTTAAAGAACGCCGCCAGGCTTTCCAACACCTGATGGACTCCGTGCTGCGGGACCTCAAGTTCCTCTTCGTCTACCTGGATGATATTCTAATTGCCAGTCCTACTAAGGAAGAACATACCTGTCACCTACGCACCCTTTTTCGACGCCTCAGCCAACACGGCCTGATTATCAACCCGGCCAAGTGTCAGTTTGGCCTGCACCAAATTGACTTCCTAGGGCATCGCATCACCTCAGAGGGAGCGGTTTCTTTACCTTCGAAAGTAGAGGCGGTGACATCCTTTCCACGCCCGCAGAACGTAAAGGCCCTGCAGGAATTCCTAGGCATGGTAAACGTTTACCACCGTTTCGTGCCTAAGGCGGCACTACTCATGCAGCCCCTGTACGAGGCCCTCAAGGGCAAGACTGGCAAGAACCCGGTAGACTGGCCGGATGACATGGCCTGAGCGTTCGCCGACACCAAAAACACCTTAGCCAACGCGACTATGCTGGCGCACCCGCTGCCAGGAGCCACCATCGCCCTCACCACCGACACGTCGGACTACGCAGTCGGTGCCGTGCAACAGCAGTGGGTGAATGGGACGTGGCAGCCGCTGGCATTCTTCAGCCGTCAACTATGGCAGAACGAGAGGGCGTCCAGCACGTTCGACCGGGAGTTGCTCGCCCTTTTTCTGGCCATCCGCCATTTTCGGTTCCTACTGGAAGGACGTCCTTTCACCGCCTTTGTGGACCATAAGCCGCTAACCTTTGCAATGGCCAAGACCACCGAACCGTGGTCAGCCCGACAGCAGCGTCAACTGACCTACATATCCAAATTCACCACGGATATACAGCACATGGCCGGTAAGGACAACCTGGTGGCAGATTGCCTCTCCCGCGCAATCGTCAATACGGTTCATTTGGGCATCGACTACGCCCTCATGGCAGCGGACCAAGCCTCAGACCCGGAAGTCCAAGCTTACAGAACGGCCATCACTGGCCTCCAGTTGGCCGACGTCAAGTTCCATTCGGCAGGTACCTCGCTGTTGTGTGACGTCTCCGTACAGGATCCTCGCCCTGTCATGCCGGTCGTCTGGTGCCGCAAAGTGTTCGACGCCATACATGGGTTGTCACACCCAGGAATGAAGGCCTCTCAGAAGCTGATGTCAGCAAAATTTGTATGGCATGGCATGCATAAAGATGTCCGCGACTGGGCCAACACCTGCGTGGTCTGCCAACAGGCCAAGGTACAGCGCCACATCAAAGCTCCGTTGGCCACCTTCACAGTTCCGGAGCGACGTTTTGACCATGTCAACGTGGACCTGGTAGGACCACTCTCACCCTCCCATGGTTTTTCACACATCCTGACCATAGTTGACCGCACCACCAGATGGCTGGAGGCGGTCCCCCTGTCATCCACTACTTCAGCGGACATGGCCAGGGCGTTCATTTCCTCCTGGATCGCCCGTTTCGGAGTGCCCACAGATATTTCGTCAGACAGGGGACCGCAGTTTACCTCCGAACTCTGGAATGCAGTGGCCCAAGGACTCGGTGTCAAATTACACCGCACCACAGCCTACCACCCACAGGCGAATGGCCTCTGCGAACGCTTCCACCGGTCAATGAAAGCCGCCCTGAGGGCCAGCCTCCAGGACGTTGGATGGGCAGACAAGCTACCGCGGGTCCTGTTGGGCCTTCGCACGGCCCCCAAAGAAGACCTTCACTCTTCATCAGCGGAGCTTGTGTATGGTCAGCCGCTGCAAGTCCCAGGGGACTTCCTACCAACATCGACGGAGCCATGGTCCGCATCTGCCCAGCTTGCTAGTCACCAAGAGGCGGCCAGATGTTTCGCACCGGTGCCCACTTTGCACCACGGGCTGCAGAGGTCACACGTTCCCATGGAGCTTCACAAGGCTGAATACGTTTTTATTCGCCATGACGCACATAGGGATCCGCTCAAGGCCCCATATACCGGTCCCTTCCGCGTGTTGGAAGCAGGGGACAAAACTTTCACGGTAGATGTCGGTGGTAAACCGGACCACATTTCGGTCGACCGCTTAAAGCCAGCACATTTAGACCTCGACCGCCCCGTCGAGACAGCACAACCGCCGAGACGGGGGGTCGGCCACCCATCGTCGTTACGGCAGACCGTGTGCGATCGACCAGCAGCCTCCGCCTCGAGAGTACAGGAGTCGTTCTGACAGGCTCGTCAGACCCCCTCACCGTTTGACTTTGTCCGTTAAAGCGAATTCTGGGGGGGGGCGCATGTGGCAGAACCACTGAATGACTCTGGCTAACTGGATATAATTCTCTTTAATGATGTTCTAACACCAGCCTAAACCTGTACCATTGTGTTAAGCATTACTGTGTTTTGTATATAGAGTTTGCATGTACGGGGCGTGGCCCCTTTAAGAGCACGGGAAAATGCGGGCAAACGCGATGACGTCACGTCGCAAAGCTCGGGGCTCCCCAGGCAGTCCTCATGGCATTTCTGTTGAGTAAAGACCTGTTTAGTTGTTCTCTTGTGTCAATCTCCGTTATTCGTTGGAATTCGTTAATTCCTACAAACCTATATAAAACACTGATTGGAGTATTGTGTCCAATTCTGGGCACCGCACTTTAGGAAGGATGTGAAGACCTTAGAGAGGATGCAGAAAAGATTTACAAGAATGGTTCCAGGGATGAGGGACTTCAGTTACGTGGATAGACTGGAGAAGCTGGGGTTGTTCTCCTTCGAGCAGAGAAGGTTGAGAGGAGATTCGATAGAGGTGTTCAAAATCATGAGGGGTCTAGACAGAGTAGATAGAGAGAAACTGTTCCCATTGGCGGAAGGGTCAAGAACCAGAGGACACAGATTTAAGGTGACTGGCAGAAGAACGAAAGGCGACATGAGGAAAAAATTTTTAACGCTTACGCAGCGAGTGTTTATGATCTGGAATGCACTGTCTTAAAGGGTGGTGGAGGCAAATTCAATCGTGGCTTTCAAAAGGGAATTGGAAAAGAAATTGCGTGACTATTTGGAAATGGCGGGGGACTGGGACTAGCTGAAGTGCTCTTGCAGATAGCCGGCACGGGCTCAATGGGCCGAATGGCCTCTCTGTTCTGTAACCATTCTATGATTCTATGATAACTCCCCTCTAATCCTTCTACCAATGACTTTAAATCTATGCCCCCTAGTTATTGATCTCTCTGCTAAGGGAAATAGGTCCTTCTCTATCTAGGCCCCTCATAATTTTATACACCTAAATTAAACCTTCCCTCAGCCGCCTCTGTTTCAAAGAAAATAACCCCAGCCTATCCAATCTTTCTTCATAGCTAAAATTCTCCAATCCTGGCAATATCCTCATAAATCTCCTCTGTACCCTCTCTAGTGCAATCACATTTTTCCTGTAATGTGGTCGCCAGAACTATATGCAGTACTCTAGCTGTGGCCTAACTGGTGTTTTATACATTTCTAGCATAACTTCCTAGTTCTTACATTCTATGTCTCGGCTAATAAGGAAAGTATCCCGTATGCCTTCTTAACCACCTTATCTACCTGTCCTGCTACCTTCAGGGATCTGTGGGCATACATTCCAAGGTCCCTCTGTCCTCTGTTCCTCTACACTTCTAAGTATCCTAACATTTATTGTGTATTCCCTTGCCTTGTTAGCCCCCCCCAAATGCATTACCTCACAATTCTCTGGATTTAATTCCATTTGTCACTTTTCTGCCCACCTGACCAGTCCATTGATATCTCCTGCAGTCTACAGCTTTCTTCCTCACTATCAACCACACAGCCAATTTTTGTATCATCTGCAAACTTCTTAATCATGCCTCCTACATTGAAGTCTAAATCATTGTTATATACCACAAAAAGCAAGGGACCTAGTACTGAGCCCTGCGGACCACCACCGGAAACAGTCTTCCAGTCACAAACACACTCGTCGACCATTACCCATTGCTTCCTGCCACAGAGCCAATTTTAGATGCAACTTGCCACTTTCCCTTGGATCCCATGGGCTTTTACTTTTTTGACCAGTCTGCCATGTGGGACCTTGTTAAAATCCTTGCTAAAATCCATGTAGACTACATCAAATGCGCTACCCTCATTGATCCTCCTTGTTATCTCCTCAAAAATTTCAATCAAGTTACTCAGACACGACCATCCCTTAACAAATCCATGTTGACTGTCCTTGATTAATCCATGCCTTTCTAAATGACAATTAATACCATCCCTCAAATTTTTTTCCAATACTTTGCCCACCACCAAGGTTAGGCTGATTGGCCTGTAATTACTCGGTCCAACCCTTTCTCTATCTTTAAACAACGGTACAACGTTTGCAGTCCTCCGGGACCACACCTGTAGCTGTAGAGGATTGGGAAATGATGGTCAAGGACTCCGCTATTCCCTCCCTTGCTTCGCTTAACAGCCTGGGATACATTTCATCCAGGCCTGGCGATTTATCTGCTTTCAAAGATGCTAAACCCCTTAATATTTCCTCTCTCACTATGTTTATCTCATCTAATATTTCACACTCCTCCTCAACTACAATGTCTGCATCGACCCTCTCTTTTGTGAAGACAGATGCAAAGGGCTCGATTTTGTCATTGGGGCGGGCTGGGGGCGTGTCAGCCACTTTTCGTGTTATCCACCCGACTCCACTTTGATGTGGGGGAAAAATGCGATTTTCACCTTATTGGCCAATTGATTCCCAGCGTGTGGGAAGCCCTGGCCCAATTAGTCTTTCCATCCTGAAAGTCGCCTCCGATGACATCATCAATGCTGCTGGATTTAAGGCCTTGCTTCTTCTGGAGACTACAAACTTCATGCCCATTGCTATAAGCCCTTATTTCAGCCACGATGTCCAGTAGCAGGCCAAAGTCTGCTCCACGCTTTGATGAAGCCGCCCTGCAAGCTCTGGTGGAGGGAGCCAGATCCAACAAGGAGGTGCTCTTCCCTTCCTCGGGGAGGAAAAAGCCTCCTCAGCAGACTAAAGCTGTGTGGATGCAAGTGGCCCAGGATGTCAATTCAATGTCTATGTGCCGCAGAACCTGACTGCAGTGCAGGAAGAGGTTTCATGACCTTCTGCGCACTGGGAAAGTCATACTCACTTTTCCAATCACCCTCAATCTGATCCCCATCTCCTCTCCTCACCAGCACTCAGCTTTGACAACCTCTTCCTCCACGTCCCACTTGACACTGACATCCCTGCACCCTTACCCATTCCCTCTCTCTCTATGGTCACATTCACCTAACTATTTGACTATGCAGCCCTCACACTCCCTATCACTGTGATGCTATGAAAACAACTTACAACACACAGGGAGGGCCCTTGGTCTTGCCACCTCACTCCTTCTTTGTCTAACTCTAACCATCAATGATATGGATTCTCTACACTCACTCCTTCATTCTCACTCAAACTCCACTTGTCTCCCTCATTGCAGGAAAAGAAAGCTCACAATAAGAGGGAAAGAGCAAGGACAGGAGGAGGGCCACCCTCAGTAGCCCAGCTCACCCCCTGGGAGGAGGCGACCCTGGAGATCATGGGAGTGGAGGAGGATGCGCAAGTGGGGGACGGACAGACGGGTGCATCAGAGCAAGCTGGTGACAGAATAGTTTATCATCTCTCTCATTGACATTGCATGAGTCACTGATAATGATTCTGATGCTCTAACAGATGGACTTATGATCATCTGCAATATTCAATGTGCATGTAACCTTGGCCTCACATCTCTGACTC
The DNA here is from genome assembly GCF_052327205.1 of Somniosus microcephalus. NCBI lineage: Eukaryota > Metazoa > Chordata > Chondrichthyes > Squaliformes > Somniosidae > Somniosus > Somniosus microcephalus. The sequence goes on from NC_140989.1 coordinate 178,736,135, forward strand.
TTTCCTTTACTCCCCCACAGGACCATCAAGAGCACCCGTCCCCACTGTCCAGGAGGAAGAGCCTGAGCTACCAGACTCCTCAGAGGAAGCTCCAACCTCTGAGGGCGCAGCGTCAGCAGAATTCAGAGCACCCAGCACCAGTGCAGACACTCACACCTCGGTGGGACCCTCACGAGATAGAGTAGTGTTGTCACCTGGTGTATCACAGCTCACAAGTGAGCATCAGCAGATGGTGGATACAGGGACAGCAGTGGAGAGTCCTCATTGGAGGGCACAGGACTCCGCCAGCTCGGCTCAGCTGCACGTCGACCCTATGCCTACGGGTCCATCCAGAGGAAGAGCGTCGCTGGAACTCCAGGAACAGGTGCAGGAGTCTCTGGCAGGTTTTGTCTCTAGGGTAGCTGCGAGTGTGGAGTGAATGGAGGAGTCCCTCGCTAACATGAGCAGAGCCTTTGTGGAGGCGTTGGTGCATGAAGGCAGCACCACGGAAAGGATGGCAACCTCCGTGGAAAGGCTGGCTATGGCCATGGAGGCAGTAAGCCGCCGGAGTGAGGAAAACATGGTGAGTGTTCAGAATAGACCGACAGCTCTGGAGGAGCGACGGTCAGCTATTGAACAGAGAAACTAGAGCTTCATGGAAGTCCTTCTGAGTAGGACTGCCAGTGCAGATACGGGTCCCCATGGCCCCCTGATGTGCAGCAAGGTGCTCTCAAGCCACTTGCAAGCGCTGAGGGGGACCTGACCCATGAGAGGGAAGTTGGTGGCAGACATTAAGGAAGTGGGGGCTCCTCTCCAAGCACTCACACTTCCATGCCACTGCAGAGCCCTCGGTCAGAGCCCCACCAGAGTCCGCACCCAACTGAGATCGGCATCTCAACCCCTGCACAGCCGCAGGAGCAGCAGACTGTTGACGAGCCCGCACAGGCTCGCAACCCCAGAGGACGTCCGCCAAAGGTGTCGAGGCAGGAGCAGCAAGAAAGTGAGCAAGGGACCTCCACATCTGCTGAAGCCACAGGGGAAGCACCATGTAGGAGCACGCGTAAAAGAAAGATAATGCACAAGTAGTCACAAGGGTAGTCACTTGGGTGTAATTTTGTGTTTATTTTTAACATGCCATCAGTTGCATATTGTCAGAAAAAGTACTGATGAGAAACTGTTGCAGTTGTGGCGTCTTGTCATTTCGCAAATGGGACTTCCACATTGAGGGCTTAGGGTGACTTGCAGTTGTCAGTATGGTGGTCAGAGTGATAGGAATCCGCAGGCTCTTGGCCATTGTCAATGGTCTGATAAGAAGCTGCGAGGGAAAAGTGTTTGATTATGCAGGCTAAGCAAATCTGGCCAAGTGCCTCCCTTGCATCCTGGGCAGCAATGTGGTCGTGCGCTGGCGCCTTCTGGCCTGTGCAGCTTCAGGTGGGCGAGCAGCAGCTTGGCACTCCTGTTGATGCTGCTGCTGTTGGTGGTACTGTTGTTCGTGGTTCTGCTGCTGCCGCGGCTGGTCTTCGTCCGAATCTGATGTCCAGGAGGAAAGGAAATAAATGGTTCCCATGCTTCTGGTATATGCCTCAGTTGAGGAAGCGCTCAGTCAAGGTGGGGAGAGAGGTTTCCCAGGAGGTCACACTGGAGATGGGTGTTAGGCTCCAAACTTCCAGAACAATGAGTAGGCCTGTTAAAAGTTCCCCCAGACCTGAGACAACAAAGTTCTTCCACCTGCAAATGAAGATTGCTGAAAACTCCTTTTTAATGGTGGAGCTGCAGCTGTTACTAAGCAATTCACTTGTGCTGCCGCCAGGTTTCACTGGCATGTTTCAGAAGAGGCATGAAGCGCGTGGGAAAAGTGTTAAAATCAGAAAGGCCTCTCAAAATGGGATTATAGAGGCACTTAACTGGTTAAGGGTCTATCCCGCCTCTTGGAGGCAGGATGGAGATGGGGTCAGAAAACTCGCATGTGGGAAAATTGCTTGGAGGCAGGATGGAGGCGGGATCGGGCCCGCCCGCCAGTTTTTGCGATTTTAACACCTCTCACGCCTCCATTCCCGCCTCCTCAGGCCTGGTAAAATCGAGCCCAATGTATTCATTAAGAACCATACCCACGTCTTCCGCCTCCATACACAGGTCCTACTCTTTCCTTAGTTATCCTTTTATGCTTTACTAGCTGGAGTGCCCGGCGGTGCCGAAGGAACTCAAGAACCCTGTGGCATGTTTAGAAAACTGTTTTTTAAACTGTTGGGATTGAAGAAGTCTTCCTAAGCACCCAGGAGTGATATTACATTATTCACAAAGTTTCAGAATATGAGTTGAATAGGGAAATAAAAGATTCTATCTGAGGCATTTAGAGGTCAGTTTAGAAATCAACAGTGAACATTTATTCCAATAATGTAGAACAATAGAACATTTGACAATATGCTGCAGTTACAACCAAAGACTGAGTGAATACTCCCTCTGGTAAAGGTTTGCAAACCCAATAGGGTTGGTATTGTACAGAGTGATTTTGTAATCTTGTAGTAGGTATGCAGCCTCTCAGATCTTGAAGAGTGCTGTTGAGTGCTTCAAGTGCCCTCTTGTGGGCCTTTGTACACTCATCCCACACAATGAGTTTAGACTTTTGAAGCAGCTCAGCAGCAGCAGTTCCTTTGGTAATGTGACACACTGGGTGTTGTTGTCTTGTCAGATCCAGAGGGAGAGCAACGGTTGAGTGGGCAGTGCGACCTCCTTGGAGAAGAGTTGCAGCGATTCCTGATGAGGCAACAGCCAGTGCAATGAATCTCTTAGAGAGCAAAGGATGGCCACAAAGAGATTTCGTAGCTTTTTGGGGGAGTAAGACAGAGCAGCTTCTGTCATCGTTGCATGCCAATGAATGTCATCCTGAATGAGTCCTCTCCTGCGGCAAGCTTTTATAAAGGAGGCACAGAGATGGCCAGTGAGAGTTTTGAGGTAATTAAATGATGTTGGGCCAGCAACCTCATGGAGGAGTAGACGAAGGTGAAAGCACTCTGCATTATTGGAGAGCCCGTTGATAGACAACATTTTCTGTTTTTCCTGAGGGTGTTAAAATAAACAGATTCCTTGACGCACCAACTCTTGAACATGCCACGTATAACTGGCCATGTGAAAAACAGGGCGTGAGTAAGTTGATGCCAGCAAACTTCAAAGTCTGCCCCTGTGCCTTGTTGATTGACATTGCAAAAGAAATTGTCACAGGAAACTGTTGCCGTTTGAATTGAAATGGCAAGTCAGTTAGTATCCTTGGAATTCGAGGAATGAGAACATCCTCCCCTCTGGTGCAGCCTGAGATGATGGTAGCCTCAATGAGATTTGGCATGAGCTTTTTGACTGCCAGTCTGGTTCCATTGCACAACTTTGGTGGATATGTTTCTTAGGAGCATGATGGGGGTGCCTTCCCTCAGCACCAGTTTGTGAGGAGGCGTTCCTGAAGGCTGCAATGAGTTGAGGAACTCAGTGGGGTAGTGTACCGCATCAGCACTGTCACAAACAGTATCAACGCTTTTATAAATTTGCTCTTGGCCAGGGAGTTTTTGAAGAAGGAGCATGTTTATGTTTTTGACAGTATCATTCCTGGGTGCAAGTATTGACCGTTCACACAGCCACTTGGGATCTTTGAAGTGATTGAGGAGGTCTGGATACACCTGTGAGATCAACTCATCAACTGTTTTGACTTGACTGCCAAAGCCTGGAGGAATTGTGATTTGACCACTGCTGTCAATTGGCAAGTTTCCTTCTCCCAATTGTAGCAAAAGTTGCGCAAAGGATTCTGTCATCTCGTCACCATGCATATGAACATGCATGTTTGTGGCCAAATGGACTGTTTGCACATTTGGCCACAGATGGGATGCCTTGAGACATGCATTGCGTTCATCTGCTGGAGTTCCTCTGGGGACAACTGGCAGGATTTGGCGGAAATCACCTGCCAACAACAGGGTGGTGCCACCCATCAGCCTATTGTTGCCTCTCAGATCTTGAAGAGTTCTGTCGAGTGCTTCAAGTGCCCTCTTGTGGGCCATTGTACATTCATCCCACACAATGAGTCTACACTTTTGAAGCAACTCAGCAGCACCAGTTCCTTTGCTAATGTTACACACTGGGTGTTCTTGTGTTGTCAGATCCAGAGGGAGAGCAAAGGTTGAGCGGGCAGTGTGACCTCCTTGGAGAAGAGTTGCAGCGATTCCTGATGAGGCAACAGCCAGTGCAATGTATCCCTTAGAGCGAACCATGGCCAGTAAAAGATTGATCAGGAATGTCTTTCCTGTTCCACCAGGTGCATCGAGGAAGATAATGCACCTGCATTGTTTTCCACCATATCCACAACCAACCTGTATGTCTCTTTCTGGTCTGGAACCAATTTAGGTTCAGTGACGGTGACAAAGGAGGTCAGTTCCTCAACATTGTAGGTGGTTTCCCTGAGGACCTCTCTGCTGAGACCTGGAGAATCATTCCTATTGGGAGATGGAAGGTTCAACTTAGTCAGAGACTTGCCAGCCAATGCCAAAGTCTTGTCCTCCAGAAGGATCAATACCTGATTGTACATTGCATCAGTGAAGTTCAGCGTCATTGTGGGGTTGGCTGTCTTGAGTTGGTGTAAGATGTCTTCTGTGAGGCTGTCTTTGTGATCTTTCCACAACTGCATCGGGTTGGAAGGGCTGCAGAGGGCAATTATAATGGCAAAGAGATTTCGTAGCCTATTGGGGGAGTAAGACAGAGCAGCTTCTGTCATCGTCACATGCCAATGAATGTCATCCTCAATGAGTCCTCTCCTGCGGCAAGCTTCTTGAAAGGAGTCACAGGGATGGCCAGTGACAGTCTTGAGGTCATTAAATGATGTTGGCCCAGCAACGTCATGGAGGAGTAGACGAAGGTGAAAGCACTCTGTGTTGTTTGGATGGACCGTGTAGACTCTGCCAAGTGCATCTGATGAGTACACCCCTGTATGACCAGGAACTTCCTTCTGACCTGCTCCAGGGCGCCGAGCCCGCCATGTCTTGTTTGGCTGCCAGGTGTAGTACTTGGGCACCTGATGATACAAAAGTGTCTTGGCAAAGTCATTCGTTTGGCACAACTCAAAGAATGCTGTAAGTTTTGTCTTTGGAAGTTCCTCGGCACGTTGGCTGGCATTTCCTGGTTGGAATAAAACCCTTTGTCCATTTTGCAAGTGAACATCCAATTTAGTGACAGTGGGGTAACGGTTGTGGATGCCAAATCCAAAAGTTCGCCAGGCTGCCTCATTGCTGCAGATGTAACGGCCCATCAGATGTGTGGTGATCTCATCATTTTGATTCTGCTGTCCAGCCCGTTGAAGATCAAAGACAGCTTGGTCACTGCCCTTATGGATGTACTTGCACACATATTTGATAGACTTAACTGAGTGGCAGTACTCCACATTGATGTGACATTTGAAGAGCCTGGATAGGAGTGGACAGTAAGGAACAATCCAACGGTTGTCAACTTCAAATGTCTGTCTTTGCTGTGTTGTCTGATTTGATGGACCAGGTTGACTTGAGTCGCTAGATTTTTGAGTTCGCATTCTTATCTCAATGCTGAAACCTCCACTCTCTTTGCCCCTTCTCCTGTACAAAGGATAGCCATCATCCCCATGCTGAGTTTCTTCGCGGAGTGGCTTTGGGTACCCATTTGTACATGCATTGTTTTTCATGCAGGGAGAAGAAGGGCTGTGTCGCCCACAAGGACCATGAATCATATTTTTTACAACATCAAAGAGGATTGCATCCTGGTCCTTATCGGGTAGCTCTGCAGAGATGAAGGAATCAACTTGATTGGGGTGAATCTTTGCCTGAAGCCAGAGTAAAAGATGAACATGAGGAAGTCCTCTCTTCTGCCACTCAATGCTGTACATGTAGCAATAGTGTGCACTAAAAAGTTTGCCCACAGTCAGGAGTTTGAGCAGTTTTTTAACTTTGAGGTTGAAGACCCGTGCTATGAGCTCATGCCTTTCAGTACCAGCTTTGGGTGGGAACTCCTGCCATTGGGGATTGCAAGTCATGGTGATGAAGAGGTCAGGTCTGCCATAGTTTCTGACATAGGTCATGCATCTTGCGTGTGCTCATGCATGTACCTAGTGTAAAGTCTGTAGGTATTATGGCGAATTAATACACAGACTACAAGAGTAACTTTAACAGGACTTTACTATTCGAAGGTCAGGGCGAATCTGCCCAATAAATCCTGACACAGCACTTATATACCGGTGTGGCCACCGTCGGTATTACAGTATACAGCAGCCAAGATAAAGTAGTGCCACACCTAAAATAGTTCTCTTAAAGGTGAACCGTTACATACAATAGTTCTCTTAAAGGTAGAACAGTTACATACACTACAATCCTCCCTTTTTAGCTTACAACATACTTATTCCCCATTAAACATAACATCATAACATATATCCAACTTCATGTTAAAACAGTTCACAGATGTAGTCTCTGCGGAAACAGTTCATAGATTCAGTCTCTGCGGAAAACAGTTCACAGATTCAATCTCGGTGGATGCGCCTTCCGTGCTTCTTGACTCGGTCCTGACAACACCTCAGTGGTGTAGCAGTTCCCTGTGGTGTAGTTGGTTCACGTTGCTGGAGTGACTCATCCAATAGTTCTTCACTGGACTTAACAGCTTGAACTTCCGTCCTTCTGAACCAGCATTGTTGACTTGTAAAAACTTGAGTACCTTGGGAAGTTTTTCTACTTCCAAACTGATTTGGCTCCGTTCGAAGGGACCCCGTGCGTGATCTAGTAGTGATGATGATGGTCCAGATGATCATCATCTTCTGCTTCGTCTTTTCCTTTTCTGCTTCTTGGAGACTCACTGGGCTCCACTGTCAGCTGCATGCACAGTTCCTCCTTCTCGTCCTCCTTTTTCCGTAGTAGCGCCACCATCTCCCGATGTTCCTTAGACTTTTTGTGATTCTTCATGGTTTCTGCACTTTGGGAGTTTTCATCACAAGCTGGGCAGAACAGGTCATCATAATATTCGATGTCGTCCAACAGGTCATGGTAATATTCGGTGTCATCTTGAGCTAGGCCAGTGAGAGGGTCTTCTATTTCCTCCATACCCAGCTGGACATTAGCCAGCTTTTGTTCCAAATCCAGACATCTTTCCTGAAGAGACTTCTTCAGGCGTTCAGCTTCATCCAGCTTTTTCTGGGCTTCCTGCAAGTCTTTTACTAATGACGTCATTTGTGATTTCAATACTTCAACTTCATTCGGAGATTGGTTGATCGGACTATTCAATCCCTCTACTGCAGCAGCTGTTTCAACCTTCTGTTGTTCAACATTGACGTGAGTCAGCGTACTTTTGGCATCCAAGGGTTGCTCTGCTGCCATCTTCTCAGTCTGTGTTGCAACCTCAGCTATTTCAATAACTTTTGGGAGCTCCAAACCCCTCTCCTTTGAAGATTTAAACTCATGTTCAATTTGTTCCCATTTCAGAGTCTTGTCCTTCAGCATATGAAAGAGTTGGCTGACCGTTAACTCTTCTGACCTCATACGTTTCCCAGTAGCTGCAGGGCTGTTTATAACCTTGCCCTGGGGCTCCTTTGCTGTTTCTACTTCGCCATCATCCGCAGCCTCCACCATTTGAATTTCCCCACTTGAATCGTCCGGTGATGCTGCACCCAACTTCAGTAGGAGCTCGGAGTTCATGGCGACCAAATCAGTCTTTTCTGCCTGCAATCCGCTAACAAGCGCTTTCAGTTGCTGAACCTCTTGCTCCACCAGATTAAAGCACGCACCTTCTGAAACCGAATCAGCTTTGATTCGTTTGGCCTCCTTGCCCCGACGGTTTGTGTGCTCCTGCTCCTTTTTCTCCATCAGCTGTTTCTGTTGTCTTTCCAGGTTCTCCCACTCTGTGTCACAGAACTTTTTCATTGCTTTCATCTCTTGTTCGAGACGGCAACTCAATTGTTCTAATTGCTGTTGTAATTTGAAATGGAGTTGAGTTCGAGCCCAGTGTTCCTCAGAATTGTGCATATCTGTAAACTGGACAGACTCAGAATTCTCTGTCAAACTATGTTGTTGTTGTTCAGTGGAATTCTGTTCTGAAACTTTGTTCTCCTCTGAAGCATAAGCATTTATGCACTCCTTCGTTTTTCCAACCTTAGTCAGCAAGTCCATTTTAAACTTGTCTTTCGCATCTGGGCTGGTCTTATCGTCATCCGTTTCAGAGTCTGAGCTGATTGTCTTCACCGAGTTCTCACTCATTATTGCTTTTAAATAGTGCCATTCCATGTTTATTTCCCAGATCCACTCCCGTCCCAGAAGTGGTGGACCTCCCTCAGGTAGTACATATAAATACATTCCTTGGTGTTCTTTGCCCCTGTCTCTCACCTTGACTTTTATCTTTCCCATGGGGTATACTTTCTGCCCCATGTATGTCTGCAATACGATCTTGGTATCTCTCAAGGGTATGTGTGAGAATAGCCGGTTGTAATCCCTTCGATTTATGACTGATAGGGCTGATCCTGTGTCCAATTCCATTTTCACTTGGACTCCGGCTATTTTTAGCATGACCCAGATAGTTTGCAGGTCCGCTTCCTTACTCACATTGTGAATTCTCAGACTACCCAGTTCCTAAACGGTTGGGTCTGAATCCGAATTCTGTTCATCTGAACTCTTCTCAGCCACCTTGTGTACCTTATTGTACTTTTCCTGCGGTGACTTTTTTTTGTTGTTGTTGGTCTTCTTTCCTGACCGGCATACCTTAGCTATGTGACCAAGTTTGCCACATTTTCTACATTCCTGGTTTTTAAACCAGCATTGGTTCTGGCCGTGTGTTGTCTTCCCACAACGATAACATTTCGATGTACCCGAAGTAATTTGATCCACACTGAGTACCGCTGCCTTCAGCTGCATTTCCGCTGTGCCTCTCGCTGCGGCTTCGTGCGATGCTGCAATAAGGACAGCCTTATCAAGTGTGAGATCGTTCTCTTCTAGCAGACGCTTTTGTGTTCCTTCCTTCGACAACCCGCACACGAACTTGTCTCTCAATGCCTCTGTCAGATTTTCCCCAAACTGGCAGTATTTCGCTAGTCTACGCAGTTCGACCAAGTATTCCGCGTTGCTTTCCTCTTTCCGTTGCGTTCTCGCATAGAATTTGAATCGTTCCGCCAACATCAGTGGTGTGGGGTTCAAATGATCCTTCAGGACAGCAACAATATTAGCGAAAGTCTGATCCGCCGGTTTAGCTGGTGATAGAAGATGCTTCAATAGCCCGTATGTCTTTGCCCCCATTGCGTTTAATAAGGTGAGAGCTTTATCATCATCTGCTATCTTATTGGCCTCACAATATATCTCGATACGTTCTACGTACGTGGCCCAATCTTCCACCTCGGAATCGAAGTTGTTGATGTTACCATGCTTAGGCATCTTCACTATCTCTCACTATCTTTCTGCGAAACAAACACGAAATTTTTCTTTAACTTTTTTTTTCAAAATGGCGGTTTCCCGCGCTTGTCTTCTTCCCCCGCCCACTTTCAAAATGGCGGTTTCCCCCTTCTGTCGTCTTCCCCGCCTACTGGCGGCTTCCCGCGTTTCTTCCCCTGGCGGGAGGGGTAAGCTTTTCCCTCGGGCGACGACCGCTGGCTTTCGGGGTTCGCAGCCTGCGCGTCAGCTTCAGTGCGTTCCTTGTTCCCTTTTCTCGGCAGGGCAACCGGCGCTGGGTACAACCCGTTGACGGCGAACAGTTTCAGCCGCTGGGCTGGATCTCGCTCAGTCTCCCTCGCTCGGGCTCTGTTGTTCCCTTTTCTCGGCAGGGCAACCGGCGCTGGGTACAACCCGTTGACGGCGAACAGTTTCAGCCGCTGGCTGGATCTCGCTCAGTCTCCCTCGCTCGGGCTCTGTCTCTCCCGCTCGCTCGGGCTTTGTCTCTCCCTCAGCGGCTTCCAATCGCGCCTCCCAGCCCTCTCGCAGTCCGGTGCTTTCCTCCCCGGCTGCGGCTGAGTTCTCCGTGATTTATTTATTTTTATATCTTCCCGCGCCTTACGATCCCGGTCACAGCGCTTCGTGGCCTCGGTCGCTGCCCGGCCTTTTTCACTCCAATCGTGCCTCCCAGCCCTCTCGCAGTCCGGTGCTTTCCTCCCCGGCTGCGGCTGAGTTCCCCGCAGTTTATTTATTTTTATATCTTCCCGCGCCTTACGATCCCGGTCGCAGCGCCTCGTGGCCTCGGTAGCTGCCCGGCCTTTTTCGCCGGTCGCGGTCTAGCTGTCTCACGACGCCGTTGCGTCTCCCAGTCCGCTTGTACCGCGGCTTCCGTGCTCCACGCTGCCCCAGTCTCAGTGCCTCTGGGCCCGACTTCTGTCCGGCTCCTTTCCCCCGACCGTGGTCGAGTTCACCGCCCTTATCCTCCGTTTATTTTTTTATTTTCCCTTTACTCACAGTCACCGTGGCCGACTTGCTTCTCATGCTGATCGGCTCACTCACCACTGTGGCAGAAGGGACAATCAGTGCCTGTTGCTGATGGAAGGCTTCGTGTCTGAATTCTTCCTTCTTCCTTGCTCTGCAGACTCGAGTTTTCTCTCAGCAGAACGACGAGGGCGGGTGCCTCTTCTCGACGCTCGTTAACTGCTTCGGAAGTATTGTTGCCGCAGGGTAAGATCGAACTCGTCGCCACTGTAAAGTCTGTAGGTATTATGGCGAATTAATACACAGACTACAAGAGTAACTTTAACAGGACTTTACTATTCGAAGGTCAGGGCGAATCTGCCCAATAAATCCTGACACAGCACTTATATACCGGTGTGGTCACCATCGGTATTACAGTATACAGCAGCCAAGATAAAGTAGTGCCAAACCTAAAATAGTTCTCTTAAAGGTGAACGGTTACATACAATAGTTCTCTTAAAGGTAGAACAGTTACATACACTACACCTAGGACCTCCAACGAAGGTGGATGGTAGGATGACCAGTTGACCAATGTCCTCAGTGTTGCCATCATTGGCCACAGCATCTCGTAAGTGTATATAGTCTGTGACTCTCAAATGATTTTGGTTATTCCGGAACCAATTAAGCCGCTCTCCTTCTATTTTTGCATACATGTCAGTGAGAAACTGGTGGAGAAGTCCTCCACACTGAAGCAGGTGGTTTGAAGCAGTTTGTCGTTCCATCAGCCTGTATGAATAGAATTCCATGGCAGAAACCATCTTTTGCCTTTGGGCTGTAGGTGGCACACCAGTTTCGGGGTCAACATGTGGGATCTTGTTATAGGCATCGTATCTATCTTCCCCATGGCAAAACAAAAGCGGGTATTGCAGAGGATCATATGACCTGTGAAGCTCAGAAATTCTTTTGAGTGGACCACCTCTCATATGCAAGACAATGTCCCGTTGTTCAAATTCTTGGCCCACAATGACAATGGTTACTTCATTGGTGGTCAGAGCATTGAAGCGTCGTTCATGTTCACCTGCAGGAGTCTTGTCAGCTTTGATGACAACTTTGAGGTCTTCATTTGTTGTTTTTTCAATGGCAGTTTTGAAACTCTTAACATATGGGTTTTGCTGATGAAGCATGTTTCAAGCTTGATTCGGTGTTGTTGTGCCTGAGTCTGGTCAGGAGTCTCTGAGGCTCTGGCTTGGGTATGTCTCGCCTGGTCAGCAGCTTGACGTGCCTGAGTTTGGTCAGTAGTCTCTGAGGCTCTGGCTTGGGTATGTCTCGCCTGGTCAGCAGCTTGACGTGCCTGAGTCTAGTCAGGAGTCTCTGAGGCTCTGCGAGCCTTTTTTCAGTATGCATCAGAAGTGCTGCGTCCAACTCTGCTACGTTTTCTTGAGGGCATGCTGTTATGAAAAAATAAAAAATAATTTATATATATATATAAATGAGTTTGTCTGTCTGTCTGTCTGTGTGGGAAGGAGAGACAGAGAGAGAGAGAGAGGGAAGGAGAGAGAGAGAGAGGAAAGGAGAGAGAGAGGGAAGGAGAGAGAGAGAGGGAAGGAGAGAGAGAGAGGGGGAAGGAGAGAGAGAGAGAGGGAAGGAGAGAGAGACAGAGAGAGAGAGGGAAGGAGAGAGAGAGAGAGAGGGAAGGAGAGAGAGAGAGAGAGAGAGGGAAGGAGGGAGAGAGAGGAAAGGAGAGAGAGAGAGAGGGAAGGAGAGAGAGAGAGAGAGAGGGAAGGAGGGAGAGGGAAGGAGAGAGAGAGAGGGAAGGAGAGAGAGAGAGAGAGGGGGAAGGAGAGAGAGAGAGGGGGAAGGAGAGAGAGAGAGGGGGAGAAAGGGAAGGAGAGAGAGGGGGGAAGGAGAGAGCGAGAGGGGGAAGGAGAGAGAAAGAGGGAGAGAGAGGGAAGGAGAGAGAGAGAGAAAGGGGAAAGGGGTGGGGGGGAAGGGGCGTTGGGGGGAAAGATGGTGTTTGGGGGGGAAGGGGTGTTGGGGGAGGAAAGGGGGGTGGGGTGGGGGAAGGGGGTGGGGGTGGGGAAAGGGGGTGGGGAAAGGGGGGTGGGGGGAGGAAAGGGGGGGAGGGGGTGGAGGGAAGGGGGTGGGGGGGAAAGGGGTGGGGGGAAAGGGGGTGGGGGGAAAGGGGGTTGGGGGGGAAAGAGGGGTGGGAGGGAAAGGGGGGTGGGGGGGAAAGGGAGGTGGGGGAAAGGGGGGTGGGGAGGAAAGAGGGTGTGGGGGGGAAGGGGTTGGTGGGGAAGGGGGGTGGGGGGGAAGGGGAGTGGGGGGAAAGGGGGGATGGGGAAAGGGGGTGAGGGGAAGGGTATGGTGGGGGGAAATGGGAGGGGAAGGGGGTGGTGGGGGGAAAGGGATGGGGGGGAAAGAGGGTGGGGGGAAAGGGGGCTGTGGGGCTTTGTTGACCCGGAGCCCAGTTCGCTTTCGGTCGGGCTCTCGGGCCGCGCGGTTGACGCCGCGGGGAAGGCCATGCGCGGCAGCTCCTGCTCCGGACCGTCGCAGCGGCTTGCCTGCGGCCTAGCCGAGGGGGGGAAAGCCCGAGTCACCGGCCCACGGCCGCAAATGGAGCCGAGCCCCGGGACCGGGCCGAGGGGGGGAAAGGCCGAGTCCCTGGCCCGCGGCCGATACATCTCCCTGTCTGGGCTGGGAGCCTGGGACTGGAGTTGCGCTGCCGGCGGTTGGAGAAGCCTAGGCCCCGGGGCCTTGGGCCCCCGCACTGACATGGCCCAGCCGAGCCCAGCGCCCCGGGCAGCCCGCGCTCCGCAGGCGCCGCTCGGCCGCAGGTCACAAAGCACCGAGGGAAACGAAAATGGCGGGAAGGAGAAGCCTACTCTTGGAAGGTGAGCCACCGCTGCTCGTTCTCCGTCTGTCTGTTTGCCTGTCGGCCATCTTTGTCGGGTTTTTTTTTTGTGATCAGGCTGCTCTTTGTAGATTGTGTGTTTTAAAGGGAATTGATTTCGGGATGTTCTACCTTTTAATACATTGAAACATGAAACTTAAAGTACTTATAAAACATTTTTGGTTAAAGCTTTGTATAACATACACTTTACAACCTCACCAATTTTATTAAAAAAGGGGGTCCTCACCTTTCACTGTGCTCTATCACAAACAACAATGGCTGCAGCTTGCTTTTCAGTTTGAAGGATTAGGCCCCGCCCATGCCCCCCGTGACGCAGCGCGCTCCCCCCGTAGGATTGGTCAACCTTCAAGTCACTCAACGCTAATGAGTGGTAGGATTGGTCAACCGCTAATGAGCGGATTTTGTCCTTTTTTTGAACGTTTTTTGTATACTGTCCGAACAATTTTTGTCTGACCAAAAAGTAAATACGCCTATGACACTCCCCTAATCATAACCTTTCTTTTGATATAACATATGTGTAGGTACACTCTATAACTTTTGAGTCTGTATGCCTGTCTGTCAAAATCAAATCAAATCAAATCAACTTTTATTGTCATTGTTAGTGCACAAGTGCAGTGCAACGAAATGTAGGCTTGCGGCTCCCGAGAGTGTACATTTGGATTAAGACATTTAAACATTCAACATACATTTGGCTTGTAGTATATTAACATAAACATAACCATAATAAAGTGCATCGGAAAGCCCTGCAGCGGGTAGTCAAAACTGTCCAACGCATTACCGGCACCCGGCTACCGACCATAGAGCACATATACCAGAAACGCTGTCTACGGAGGTCACGGTCCATCATCAAAGACCCTACCCACCCCAGCCACAGTCTGTTCGCCCTCCTGCCATCTGGGAGACTCTACAGATGCATTCGCACCCGTACGACCAGATTTAGGAACAGCTTCTTTCCCAGGGCTGTTATCCTACTGAACTCCACAAATAAACTCTAAAGCCTGCACATCTGCCAATGCTCTGCGGAGCTCCGTACTGCCCCGCCCCGCCAGCCTTTACAAAGATGGCGGCGATCGCGGGCCACTTGTTGAGCGGGACGGGAGGTGCCTAGCTTGGGCGTGGCTGGGCAGGAGATGCCGAGGCTTCGAGGCCTGCAGTCGGGGTAACCCTGGAAGGTTGTGGCGCCCGGCGGAGGTAGCGAGTCAACAGGAAAAAAAGAGGGTAAAAGGTAGGAAAATTAATCAGCTTAGAAAAAATATTTACAAATGAATTTACTTTTTTTTTAAAACAATTTGAAAATAAACACGCAGAAAGTGGGGAAAAAGAAATGAAGAGTTAGCAATCAAGATGGCGGCCACTCACCTCAGCTCAGAAGGATTAGGCCCGCCCACACACGCACCGATTGGTCAACCGTCAGGTCACTGAACTGTAGGATTGGTCAATTGTCACGTCACTCGACTCTAGGATGGCCTGCCCGCACGCGCAATGAACCCGCCCCCGTGACGCAGCGATTGGTCGACCTTCGCGTCGCTCGACTGTACAATTGGTCAACCTTGACGTCACTCGATGCTAATGAGCGGATAATGAGCAGAATTTTGAACGTTTTTTGTATACCGTTGGCACAATTTTTGTCTGACCAAAAAGTAAATATGCTTATGACCATTCCAGAATCGTAAGCTTTCTTTTGATGTAACACATGTGTAGGTACGCTCTATAACTTTTGAGTGTATAGAGGACAGACAGACAGACAGACAGAAGAGCTATTTTATATATATAGACTAGCTGGGGGGGCCCGGCATTGCCAGGGCAGTTTACAGGGCGGCGCGACTGGGGGGAAGAGAGAGAGCGACTGGGGGGGAAGAGAGAGCGACAGGGGGAGAAGAGAGAGACGGGGGGGGAAGAGAGAAAGAGAGGGAAGGAGAGAGAGAGAGAGGGAAGGAGAGAGAGACAGAGAGCGAAGGAGAGAGAGAGAGAGAGAGGGAAGGAGAGAGAGAGAGAGAGAGAGAGGGAATGAGAGAGAGAGAGAGAGAGGGAATGGAGGAGGGAGGGGGGAAAGGGGGGGAGGGGGAGTGGGGGGAAAGGGGGAGGGAGGGGGAAGGGGGAGGGAAGGGGGGAGGGTGTGGGGGAAGGAGGGGAAAGTGAGTGGGGGAGCTAGCAGACCCTCTCCCCTCTGCCAGTGTTGAGAGTTGCACTGCCGGCGGTTGGAAAAGGCTAGGCCCCGGGGCCTCGGGCACCCGCACTGACATGGCCCAGCCGAACCCAGCGCCCCGTACAGCCCGAGCTCCGCAGCCACCGTTCGGCCACAGGCCACAAAGCACCCGAGCCCAGCGCCGGCGATGGCTCCGCGGAGCTCCGTACTGCCCCGCCCCGCCAGCCTTTACAAAGATGGCGGCGATCGCGGGCCACTTGTTGAGCAGGACAGGAGGTGCCTAGCTTGGGCGTGGCTGGGCAGGAGACGCCGAGGCTTCGAGGCCTGCAGTCGGGGTAACCCTGGAAGGTTGCGGCGCCCGGCGGAGGTAGCGAGTCAACAGGAAAAAAAGAGGGTGAAAGGTAGGAAAATTAATCAGCTTAGAAAAAATATTTTAAAAATAATTTACTTTTTTTAAAAACAATTTGAAAATAAACACGCAGAAAGTGGGAAAAAGAAATGAAGAGTTAGCACTCAAGATGGCAGCCACTCACCTCAGCTCAGAAGGATTAGGGCCACCCACACACGCACCGATTGGTCAACCGTCAGGTCACTGAACTGTAGGATTGGTCAATCGCCACGTCACTCAACTCTAGGATGGCCCGTCTGCACACGCAATGAACCCGCCCCTGTGACGCAGCGATTGGTCAACCGTCAGGTCGCTCGACTGTACGATTGGTCAACCTTGACGTCACTCAATGCTAATGAGCGGATAATGAGCGGAATTTTCAACGTTTTTTGGATACCGTCTGAACAATTTTTGTCTGACCGAAAAGTAAATACGCTTATGACCATTCCGGAATCATAAGCTTTCTTTTGATGTAACACATGTGTAGGTACGCTCTATAACCTTTGAGTGTATAGAGGACAGACAGACAGACGGAAGGACAGAAGAGCTATTTTATATATATACTAGCAGAAGTGCCCTGCGGTGCCGAGGCTTTTTCGAGGGCATGTTGTTGTTGGAAGAGAGAGAGAGAGAGCGACTTGGGGGGGGGAGGAGGGAGGGCAGGGGAGGAGGGAGGGCGGGGGGGGAAGGGAGGGAAAGGGGGGGAAGGGAAGGGAGGGGGGCGGGGGGGAGGGAGGGGAGGGGAGGGGGCGGGGGGGGAAGGGAAGGGGGGGAAGGGAAGGGGGGAGGGGGGGAAGGGGGGAGGGGGGAAGGGAAGGGGGAGGGGGGAAGGGAAGGGGGGAGAGGGGGAGGGGGGAAGGGGAGAGGGGGGAGGGGGGAAGGGGAGGGGGAGGGGGGGGCTGGGGGGAGGGAGGGGGGGCGGGGGGGGAGGGAGGGGAGGGGGGGGGCGGGGGGAAGGAGGGGAGGGAGGGCGGGGGGCCCCCCCGAGGGTCGCGGCCCCCCCCCGAGGGTCGTGGCCCCCCCGCCGAGGGTCGCGGCCCCCCCCCGCCGAGGGTCGCGGCCCCCCCCTGCCGAGCGGTCGCGGCCCCCCCGTGGGTTGCGCCCCCACAGAGGGTCGCGGCCCCCCCCCGTGGGTCGCGCACCCCCCCCCGAGGTGAAGACCGCCGATTGCGGCTGTGCGAGACGGCCGGGGGGCCGGTTGCCAGGGTGACGCTTGACGCTCAGCAAGCCCCGCCCCCCCGGCCGAGCCAGAGAGAGACGCCGCGTCTCAGCTCCTGCTGCGCGCGCACCCTAGCGGCGCTGGGCTGAGGCTCGGCCCTCCAGCCTTCGAGTGGGGCCGGGAGGTGCCTAGCTCGGGCGTGGGTGCGGAGGAGACGCCGAGGCTTCTAGGCCTACCTGGAAAAACGGGGAAAGGTAGGAAAATTAATGAGATTAGATAAGTTAATTACTTTCAAAATCATTTTTTTTAAAAACAATATGGCCTAGAAATTGAGTGGGCTTTGCGCCCATTTTGCGGCGCTAGAGGTCATTGCGCTGGACTTACAGCCAGTTCAGAAATTCCCTGGGGCCCTACCATCGGCGGTAGACCGGTTGCGCTGCGCCGGCACCGATGACATCATCGGTGTGCACAGCGTCCCGGTTGCCGTGGTGACGGGCCCCAGCGCCGAAATTGAGTTGCGGCCGCCTCGCCCGTGGCAGCCGCAACTAAGACTCTGGCAACCGAGTCATACAGGAGTTTGCGCCGGCGCATTAAGGTCGCGCGGCAGCCGGCCGCCTGCCCGCACCTCCCTCCCCGGACTCCTCCACCCCCCCCCGCGGAACAGATGCTTCTGGGCTGCGAGCCCGGCACTTCCCCGAGGTGCCGGGCTCATTTTTGTGAAGATTTTACCGGCCAGCGGGCGGGTGCAGGCAGCTCCTCCTGAACTGAAGGAGGAGGCCTGCACTTCCCGAGCCTGCCGCACTGCATCGGGCGCCGCAGCGCCGGAATAGCGCTGCAATGCGGCAGGTAGCGCCCATTTTCAGGCGCAAACACCCTTCAGTAGCACCGGCAGCCGTTTGGGCGCGGCGCTACTGAATTTTTGGCGCGCGCAGGGGGACTTAGCGCCGGCGCTAACTTTCCGGCGCTAAAGCCCTGGCGCCGCGCCAACTGAATTTCTAGGCCTATGTGTTTTAAAAGCAACGTTTTTTTTTTAAGACGCAGAAAGCGGGAAAAAGAAAAGAAAAGTTTGGAATCAAGATGGCGGCGACTCACCTCGGTTCAGAACGATAAGGCCCGGCCACACACGCACCGATTGGCCCGGCGGCACACGCCAGCAACCCGGCGTACGATTGGTCGAGCTCGAGGTCACTCTGTCGCGAATGAGCGGATAATGAGATGCTAATGAGCGGAACGTTGAAGGTTTTTGGGATACCGCGGGCGCGATTTTAGCCCGGCCGAAACGTAAATACGCTTAAAACCGTCTCGGAAGCGTAAGCTTTCTTTGGAGGTAACGCGCACGTAGGTACGCCCTGTAACTTTCGAGCGCATAGCCCGACAGACGCACAGGCGAAGAATGACAGAATGACTGACAGACAGACAGACGTACCGATTTATATATATAGATAGATAGAAGATGTATTTGTAAAACATCTTTGGGTTTTCCTTGTTTTTACTTGCCAGTATTTTTTCATGCCTTCCCTTTGCTTTCATAATTTCCTTTTTGATTTCACCCCTGCACTTTCTATGCTCCTCTCGGCTTTCAGCAGTATTGAGCTCCCGGTATCTGACAAAAGCTTCCCTTTTTTTCCTTATCCTACCCTGTATGTTCCTGGACATCCTGTCCATTTTTGCTAAATCACATTCTCAGCTTAGTAAAATTGGCCTTTCCCCAACAGAGAACTTTTACTCCTTGTCTATCTTTGTCCTTTTCCATAACTACGTCAAATTTAACTGAATTATGATAACTACCACCAAAATGCTCTCCCACTGATACCTCTTCCACCTGCCCAGCTCCATTCCCTCAAACTAAGTCCCGAACCGCCCCCTCTCTTGCTGTGTTTGCTACATACTGGCTAAAAAAGTTCTCCTGAATGCATTTTAAGAATTTGGCGCTCTCTATACCATTTACACTGATTCTATCCCAGTTAATATTAGGGTAGTTGAAATCCCCAACTATTACTGTGCTATTGTTTTTGCACTTCTCAGAAATGTGTCTACATATTTGGGAGTCTGTAGTACACTCCCAGCAGTGTGATTGCCCCTTTTTTGTTCTTCAGTTCAACCCATATTGCCTCATTTGATTCTCCTTCTAACATATCATCCCACCTCACAGCTGTAATTGTTTCTTTAACCAATATTGCGACCCCCCCTTCTTTTTTATCCCCCTCTCTATCTCGTCTGAAGCCCTGAAACCAGGAATGTTGAGCTGCTATTCCTGCCCTACTTTTAAGCCATGTTTCAGTAATAGCTATGATATCATACTTCCACAGGTCTATCTGCACCCTCAGGTCAGCTGCCTTATTCACTCTTCTTCTTCTTAGGCAGTCCCTCGGAACCGAGGGTGACTTGCTTCCACATTAAAAATGAGTTTGCAGGTGACTGATTAGTCCAATGCGGGACCTACAGTCTCTGTCACAGGTGGGGCAGACGGTGGTTGAAGGGGCGGGTGGGTGGGGTGCTTGGGTTGATGTGCGCTCCTTGCGCTGCCTGCGCTTAGCTTCCGCTTGCTCCCGGCGAAGAGACTCGAGGTGTTCGGTACCTTCCCGGATGCTTCTCCTCCATTTTGTGCGGTCTTGGGCCAGGGATTCCCAGGTGTCGGTGGGGATGTTACACTTTTTCAAGGAGACTTTGAGAGTGTCCTTGAAGCGTTTCCTCTGCCCACCTGGGGCTCTCTTGCCGTGCCGGAGCTCCGAGTAGAGCATTTGTTTTGGGAGTCTCGTATTGGGCATGCGGACAATGTCACCCGTCCATCGGAGCTGATCGAGCGTGGTCAAAGCTTCGATGCTGGGGATGTTGCCTTATTCACTAGACTCCTTGCATTAAACTAAGTACCATTAAGTACTGCCAAACTCCTTTGTTGTCTATTTTCTAGCCTTTGTTTCCTCTGCCTTCCAAAATCGCTTACTAATTTTCTGCCTTCCATTTACAGCTTTGCTTCTCTCTCTTCTGAATCTATGCTCAAGTTCCCATCTCCCTGCCAAGCTAGTTTAATCCCTCCCAAACAGCACTAGCAAAACCCCCTGCAAGGATATTGGTCCTGGCCCTGTTGAGGTGCAACCCATCAGGCTTGTACAGGTCCCACAATCTCCAGAACTGGCCCAATGCCTCAGGAATCTAAAGCCTTCCCTGCTCTCGGCCACATAGTTGTAGGTGTTTTTTTTACCTCTCTCCCTGATGCTCTCGGGCCGCTTTCTCTTCCGCCGCTTAATACTCTAAGGGGGAGAAATTCAGTATCATCCCATTTGGGGAGCCAGGCACTAATGTTTTTCAACTTTTAAAAAATTCGGTGTTTGCGCTCCAGGAAGGAAGTGGAGCGCTAAATCAAGCGCCCCACTTCCTTCCTGGAGTGCAACAGGCAGCAGGCAGTGCGGTAGCCATGCAGTGCTGCTGCGTTGGAAGGCTCATTCCCTCCCTTAAAGGGAAGGGCCATCGCAGCAGGCTCTGCAAGGGGAAAACATACCTGGTCCCCAACGGCAGCCGCGATCCGGCCCGATCAGTCCGATGCACTGCAGCAGAGTGTCAGGCTGATCGATCGCTGCCGAAGACAAATGAAAAAAAGAGAAAGAGCATTTCAGAATTTTTTTTTTACTTACCTTGGCCACCTCGCCTTTGAAGGTGAAGTAGATCGGGGCGCAACGCCATACCGCCGGTGCAAACCTCCCGCCGAATATAGCGGGAGTCGATCTCGCCACGCCCGGTCGGTAAGTGCTTAGCGCTCCGTTATCGCCGCCCCCCCCCCCCGCCTCCCGAGGCGATAACAGGAGGCGTTAAGGAGGCCAATTTCTAGGCCTAAGTATTTGATCTGTTGCCCACCAATCCACTCGCTCCACAGCAGTGGCGTCACTTTTGAACTTCTTTCACAGACTGATGTTCTACTTCACTTGACTAGTCTCAATTCCTCATACCTTTTAGTGTCTATCCTTGCCTTTTAGAAGCCTAATTAATCTGGACTGTTTCTTGGAATTTCAACCCAACTTTCTATGTCTTCCAGGAGTTCCTTCTCTGATATTTTCAAACTGATTCTCCTTGGCTGCTGCCATGATTCAGGTGCGATTTTTAAACCCAGAAAAGATTCCTGTATTTTGAATATCCCACTACTCAAATTTAAAACAGGAACTCTAAGGTCAGATATAAACTGATCCAATCACGCAGTACTGTTGACGATTAAATTCTTCCTCTCTCCAGTCTGTGACTGATGAAACTGCTTACGTACTTTGGCGGGAATTAAAGCAACAGCCACTAAACCAGAACTATACGAAAAATCCTCATTTGTGTCACATAGATAACCACTGGGTTTTAATTTTCACACAAAAACAAACCAAAATGCAGAAAGTGATCTCCAGAACACCAGTAAAAATTCTGAAATGCCATGCAATAAGAAAGGAATTCAATCACCTCGGTCATACACCTATATTCAAGGCTGATTTTGAATTATAAGCTGTCTTTGAGTTGTCAGCTTTTTTGCAGGTATGTCAGGTTTTTGGATGTATTGCACAGCTTTTTTGATTTTTCTAGGTTGCCATGTTCAGAAAAAGCACATTGCACTATTTTACAAATAAAAATAATACAATTCACTTATAATGTTTCAGTCAATTCCTCTTTCAATGAGCTCATCAGAAAGGCAGCCAACTGCACTAGGAGTGGTGTAACACAGCAAATACATCTGAAAGGCAAGCAATTAGGAGGTCCAAATTGGCAAATTCGCTGTGGTGACCGTTGTTCAAAGGAAAATATGGGTAATGAGAACTTGGCGCACCAGTCTTCCTTCTGGCTGTTCTGCTGCTGATGGCTCCAGTGCACCAATGTCTTCCTCTTCTGGCATGGTTTCTCGCTGCTTCACAGCAAGTTATGTGCTGAGGCCTCTGTCCATAGTGATATCGTGCAACAGGCAGCACATTCCTGTAATGCTGGAAACCTTCTCTAGTCCACATTGTAAGCAATTTCACCATCCGCCACCTCATCCAAACCAGAGCAAGTCAAACATCTGAAGCACTGCCTGAGCATTTCAAGTCTACTGAAGGTGTCACCTGGCTAATCCCTGGTAAACCTAGTCACCTGGTAAAGATCAGACCAAGGTAAGGAATAACGGCAACATAAATGGCCAGGGAACAGATAAAATTATAGAACATAAATACAAAATAACTTAACTATAAAGCGAAAGAAACCATTAATAAAAACAAATGAAACTGACTGTACAGCAATGTGCACAGCATCCAAAATAAAATGGGGGAACTGGAGGCAATAATTCACAGAGAGGAACCAGATGTCGTAAGGATAACGGAAACATGGCTGCATAAAGAACAGGATTGATAGTTAAATATTGCACGATATAACATTTAAAAAGGATAGGGAAAAGAAGAGGGGTTGGGGTAGCTGTACTAATTAAAGATAACATAATGGCAGCAAAAAAAAGGACATAACTAACATTGATAGAAACAGAATCTATATGGATTCAGATAAAGGATAAGAAGGGATCTTTCACACTAATAGGGGTATACTACAGGCCACCTAATAGTGGAAGGGAAGTGGAGGGATAAATATGTCGGCAAATCTATGAAATGAATAGAAAACATAGAATAATAATCATGGGAGATTTCAACTATCCCCAAATAAACGAGCAAGAAGCGGTACTTAAAGGGGAAAAAGGAACACTGGTTTTACAGTGTGTACAGGACTCCTTTCTTATCCAGTATATAATAAGCCCAACAAGAAAGGCATTACTGGTGGATCTAGTAATGGGAAATGTACCAGAGCAGAGAAGAGAAGTAAGCATATGGGAACATCTAAGCAATAGCGATCACAACATAATAAGGTTTAAGATAATGATTGCGAGAGACATAAGGAAGACAAAGACCAAAGTAATAGATTGGAAAACAACTGATTATGAGGGGATGAGGATGGAACTAGGGAAGATAAACTGGAGAAAAATATTGACAAACAAAGAAATAGAACAGCAGTGGGAAATATTTTAAAAGGTGACCAATAGAATTCAAGAGAAATATATTCTGCAAAAAAAGAACAAACTAGCCAATAATGAGACACCATGGGCAGGATTTTCATTGGTCCGTGGAGGCGGGATTGGAGGCGTGTGGGGGGCTAAAATCCTGAAATCGGGGGGCACGAACCCACCCTGCCCCCAACCTGCCTCCATGCCAGTTTCAAAGGAGGCGGGTACCTGACCCGCACTGGGACCCACTTCCCCGAGGCGGGAAGGGGATTAGTGCCAATTAACTGCCTGTTAACAGGTAGTTAAAAGGCAGTTTTTAGCCTAATCCCTATTTTTAATGTTGAAGTGTGGGATTCCCGACGGCTCCAAACCACGCCAAGTTAGAGGAGGTGGACCGTCGGGATGAAGGGCTTGGAGGGGTCGAGATGTCCAGTGTTCAGGTGAGTGATGGGTGCATGAGTGCAAAGGTAAGTGTTGTTTGGTGTGTGTAAAGTGTTTAAATAAGTTTTACATACCTTTACTTACCTTTACAGCCTTCCTTCCTTCAGGTCTCGGGAGTCCCTCATCTCACCGGCACAGAAAGCAGAATGGCTGCGAGCTGTCAAAAATTGCAGCATTCAGCTTTCTGTTCCAGGGAGATCTCTAAATCATCCTGACAGGAAGGAATTAACTTGAAGTACAGATTGTCAGTGTTTGACAGCTTCAAACAGCTGTGAAACACTGATATTTCATCTGTCAAAAGGTCTTGACAGATGAAATATCAATCTGTGACATTACCTGTTGCCGAGTGGCCCTTAATTGGCCTGCTGAGCCCGCTGGGCGGGCTCAACAAGGTCAATCAAGTCAAAATCACGTGGGTTGGCTAGAACTCGCTGGAAGCGGGACTACAACCATGAAAGTTGTAGTCCTGCCTCCTACCCGACTCCTCAATGAAAATCCAACCCCATGGATGAATAAAGAGATAAGGGTAAAATTGAAACTAAAGAAATAGGCATACACTAAGTACATAGACAGCAAAGGAGAGGATGACAAAAGGGAATACGAAGAGGTTAGGAAAGAAGTCAAAATAACAATTAGGAAGGCAAAGAGGAACTACAAAACTAAATTATCAAAGAATATAAAAAGAAATCGGTAAGCATTTTACAGACACATAAATAACGAAAGGAAAATTAAAATAGGGGTAGTGCCACTAAGCTAAGTTACCAGAGAGACTAACACGGTGGAGATGAAATTAGAAAAAGAGATCAAAAAGGATATCAACACAATTAAGATAGAAAGGAAGGAGATAATTGATATACCAGACAAACGTAGTGGTCCAGATGAATTGCATTATTGCATACTAAAAGAAACTAGAGAGGAGCTAACAGGGGCACTATATATATATAAAAATTAATCAGAAAATTGGACATATAAATTGGCCAGAAAAAGCAGCAAACCTGAGGATTGGGAGCAGTTTAGGATTCAACAAAGGAGGACAAAGGGATTAATTAAGAGCGGGAGATAGAGTATGAGGGTAAGCTTGTAGGGAACATAAAAACTGACTGTAAAAGCTTCTATAGATATGTGAAGAGAAAAAGACTGGTGAAGTCAAGCGTAGGTCCCTTGCAGTCAGGATCAGGGGAATTTATAATGGGGAACAAAGAAATGGCAGACCAATTAAATACATACTTTGGTTCTGTCTTCACAAAGGAGGACACAAATAACCTTCCAGAGATGTCGGGGAACATAGGGTCGAATGAGAAGGAGGAACTGAAAGAAATCAGTATTTGTAGGGAAATGGTGTTAGGGAAATTGACGGGATTGAAGGCTGCTAAATCCCCAGGGCCTGATAATCTACATCCTAAGGTACTTAAGGAGGTGGCCCTAGAAATAGTAGATGCATTGCTGGTCATCTTCCAAAATTCTATAGACTCTGAAACAGTTCCCATGCATTGGAGGGTAGCTAATGTTACCCCACTATTCAAAAAAGGTGGTAGAGAGAAAACGGGGAATTATAGACCGGTAAGCTTGACATCGGTAGTGGGGAAAATGCTAGAGTCCATTATAAAAGATGTAATAGCAGAGCACTTGGAAAACAGTGACAGGATCGGACAAAGTCAACATGGATTTACAAAAGGTAAATCATGCTTGACTAATCTACTGGAATTTTGAGAGGATGTAACTGGTAAAATAGAGAAGGGAGAACCAGTGGATGTGGTGTATTTGGACTTTCAGAAGGCTTTCAATAAGGTCCCACATAAGAGATTAGCGTGTAAAGTTAAGGCACATGGGATTGCGGGCAAGGTACTGACTTGGATAGAGAACTGGTTGGCAGACAGGAAGCAAAGAGTTGGAATAAACGGGTCTTTTTCCGAGTGGCGGGCAGTGACTAGTGGGGTACCGCAGGGATCGGTCCTAGGACCCCAGCTATTCACAATATATATTAATGATCGAGACGAGGGAACTAGATGTAATATCTCCAAGTTTGCAGACGACACAAAGCTGGGTGGGCGTGTGTGCTGTGAGGAGGATGCAGAGAAACTCCAGTATGATTTGGACAGGTTGGGTGATTGGGTAGATGCATGGCAGATGCAGTATAATGTGGATAAATGTGAGGTTATCCACTTTGGTGGCAAAAACAGGAAGGCAGATTATTATCTGAACGGCAATAGATTGGGAGAAGAGGAAGTGCAACGAGACCTGGGTGTCCTTGTGCACCAGTTGCTGAAGGTAAGCATGCAGGTGCAGCAGGCGGCTAAGAAGGCAAATGGTATATTGGCCTTCGTAGCGAGAGGGTTCGAGTACAGGAACAAGGATGTCTTGCTGCAGTTGTACAGGGCCTTGGTGAGACCACATCTTGAGTATTGTATGCAGTTTTGGTTGCCTTATCTGAGGAAGGATGTTCTTGCCATGGAGGGAATGCAGCGAAGATTCATCAGGCTGATACCTGGGATGGCAGGAATGACATATGAGGAGAGATTGGGTCGATTGGGCTTATACTCGCTGGAGTTTAGAAGAATGAGAGGGGATCTCATTGAAACTTATAAAATTCTTACAGGACTAGACAGACTAGATGCAGGAAGGATGTTCCCGATGGCCAGGGAGTCCAGAATCAGGGGTCACAGTCTAAGGATAAGGGGTAAGCCATTTAGGACAGAGATGAGGAAGAATTTCTTCACCCAGAGAGTGGTGAACATGTGGAATTCTCTACCACAAAAGGCAGTTGAAGCCAATTCATTAAATATATTCAAGAAGGAGTTGGATATATTTCTTAAGGCTAAAGGGATCAAGGGATATGGGGAGAAGGCAGGGACAGGGTACTGAATTTGGATGATCAGCCATGATCTCATTGAATGGCGGGGTAGGCTCAAGGGGCCGAATGGCCTACTCCTGCTCCTATCTTCTATGTTTCTATGTTTCTAAAAGGGAATAGTGTCAGAGGACAGGAAGACAACTAATGTTATACCTATATTTAAAAGGGAGATAGAACAAATCCAGGGAACTATAGACCAGTTGGTGGTACGGTAGCATAGTCGTTATGTTATTGGACTAGTAATCCAGAGACCTGGACTAATAATCTGGAGACATGAATTAAATTCCCACCATGGCAGTTTGTGAATTTGAATTCAGTTAATTAAATAAATCTGGAATAAAAAGCTAGTATCAGCAATGGTGACCATGAAGCTATTGGATTGTCATAAAAACCCAACTGGTTCACTAATGTCCTTTAGGGAAGGAAACCTACCGTCCTTACCCGGTCTGGCCTGTATGTGACTCCAGACTCACAGCAATCTGGTTGACTCTTAACTGCCCTCTGAAATGGCCTCAGTTGTACCAAACTGCTACAAAAAAGTGTAATAAGAATAAAACCATACGGAGCACCCAACATCAGATTCAGACATGTCAAAGCACACCCAGCCCAGTCGACCCTGAAAAGTCCTCCTCACTAACATATGGGGACTTCTGTCAAAATTGGGGGAGCAGTGTCACAGACTAGTCAAGCAGTAGCCTGATATAGGCATACTCAGAGCCATTTCTATCAGCTAACGTTTCAGACTCTTCCATCAACATCCCTGGGTATGTCTTGTCTTGTCGGCAGACCCACCAGAGGTGGCGGCACAGTGGGGAGGGAGTGCACTGGGAGTCCTCAACATTGACTCAACATGAAGCCTCATGGCATCAGGACTAATGGGCAAAGAAACCTCCTGCTCATTACCACCTACTGGCCTCCCTTAGTTGGATGAATCGGTACTCCTCTCTGTTGAACGCCACTTGGAAGGAGCACTGAGGGTAGCAAGGGTAGGGGACTTCAATGTCCATCACCAAGAGTGGCTCGGTAGCACCACTACTGACTGAGCTGGTCGTGTCCTGAAAGACATAGCTGCCAGACTGTGCTTACAGCAGGTGGTGAGAGAACCAACACAAGGGAAAAACCTATGTGATCTCGGCCTCACCAATCTACCTGTCGCAGATGCATCTGTCCATGGCAGTACTGTAGAAGTGACCACCTCACAGTCCTTGTGGAGACGAAGTCCTGCCTTCACACTGAGGACACCCTCCATCATGTTGTGTGGCACTACCACCATGTTAAACAAGATAGATTCAGAACAGATCTAGCAGCTCAAAACTGGGCGTCCATGAGGTGCTGTTGGCCATCAGCAGCAGCAGAATTGTATTGCACCACAATCTGTAACCTCATGGCCCGGCATATCCCTCACTCTACCATTACCATCAAGCCAGGCGACCAACCCTGTTTTAACGAGGAGTATAGAAGAGCATGCCAGGAGCAGCACTAGATATACCTAAAAATGAGGTGGCAACCTGGTGAAGCTACAACACAGGTCTACATGTATGCTAAACAGCGGAAGCAGCATGCTATAAATAGAACTAAGCGATCCTATAAACAACGGATCAGATCAAAGCCCTGCCGTTCTGCCACATCCAGTCGTGAATGGTGGTGGACAATTAAACAACTAATGGGGGGAGGAAGCTCCATGAACATCCCCATTCTTAATGATGGCGGAGCCCAGCACGAGTGCAAAAGACAAGGCTGAAGCATTCACAACCATCTTCAGCCAGAAGTGCCTCCTGAGGTCTCCACCATCATAGATGCCAGTCTTCAGCCAATTCGATTCACTCCACATGATATCAAGAAATGGCTGAGCACACTGGATACAGCAAAGGCTATGGGCCCCGACAACTTCTCGAGTACAGTGCTGAAGACTTGAACTTCAGAGCTAGTTAAGCTTTCCAGTACAGCTACAACACTGGCATCGACCAGACAAAATGAAAAATTGCCCAGGTATGTCCTGTCCACACAAAGCAGGACGAATCCAAACCTTCCAATTACTGCCCCATCAGTCTACTCTCAATCATCAGCAAACTGAGGCAAAGTGTTGTCGACAGTGTTATTAATTGGCACTTACCAATAACCTGATCACCGATGTTCAGTTTGGGTTCCGCCAAGACCACTTGGCTCCCGACCTCATTACAGCCTTGGTCCAAACATGGACAAAGGAGTTGAATTCCAGAGGAGAAGTGAGAGTGACTGCCCTTGACATCAAGGTAGCATTTGACAAGGAGCCCTAGTAAAACTGAAGTCAATGGGAATCAGGAGTATAACTCTCCACTGGCTGGAGTCACCTAGCACAAAGAAAGATGGTTGTGGTTGTTGGAGGCCAATCATCTCTGCCCTAGGACATCACTGCAGGAGTTCCTCAGGTCAGTGTCCTAGGCCCAATCAGCTTCAGCTGCTTCATCAATATCTTTTCCTCCATCATAGGGTCAGAAGTGGTTGCAAATTCAGTTCCATTCACAATTCCTCAGATAATGAAGCAGTCTGTGCTCGCATGCAGCAAGACCTGGACAACATCCAGGCTTGGGCTGATGTGTGGCGCAAATGTTACTTGCCACTTAAGAGCCAGGCAATGACCATTCCCAACAAGAGAGAGTCTAACCACCTCCCCTTGACATTCAATGGCATTACCATCATTGAACCCCACACCATCAACATCATGGGGGGTTACCATTGACCAGAAACTTAACTGGACCAGTCACATAAATACTGTGGCAACAAGAGCAGGTCAGAGCCTGGGTACTCTTCAGTGACTGACTCACCTCCTGACGCCACAAAAACTTTCCACCGCCTAAAAGAACAATCAGGAGTGTGATGGAACACTCTTCACTTGCCTGGATGAGTGCAGCTCCAATAACACTCAAGAAGCTCAACACCATTCAGAACAAAGCAGCCCGCTTGATTGGCACCGCATCCACCACCTTAAACATTCACTCCGTCCACCACTGGTGCAATGTGGCTGCAGTGTATGCCATCTACAAGATGCATTGCTGCAACTCGCCAAGGCTTTGACATCCCAAACCCGCGACTTCTATCACCTAGAAGGACAAGGGCAGCAGGTGCATGGAAATACAACCACCTCCAAGTTCCCTTCCAAGTCACACCTCATCCTGACTTAGAAATATATCGTCATTCCTTCATCTTCGCTGGGTCAAAATCCTGGAACTCCCTATCTAAAAGCACTGGGGGAGTACCTTCACCACTCGGAATGTAGTGGTTCAAAAAGGTGACTCACCACCACCACCTTCTCAAGGGCAATTAAGGATGGGCAATAAATGGTGGAGGGAGTGAATGTTTAAGATGGTGGATGCGGTGCCGAGGACACTACCCTGAGGAACTCCTGCAGCGATGTCCTGGGGCTGTGATGATTGATCTTCCATCACCACAACCATCTTCCTTTGTGCTAAGTACAACTCCAGCTAGTGTTTCCCCCGCCCCCGATTCCCATTGACTTCAGTTTTACTAGGTCTCCTTCATGCCACACTCAGTCAAATGCTGCCTTGATGTCAAGGGCAGTCACTCTCACTTCTCTGGAATTCAGCTCCTTTGTCCCTGTTTGGACTAAGGCTGTAATCAGGTCAGAAGCCGAGTGGTCTTGGTGGAATCCAAACTGGGCATCAGTGAGCAGGTTATTGGTGAGTACGTGCCGCTTGATAGCACTGTCAATGACGCCTTCCATCACTTTGCTGATGATTGAAAGTAGACTGATGGGGCGGTAATTGGCCGGATTGGATTTGTCCTACTTTTTGTGGACAGGACATACCTGGGCAGCTTTCCACATTGTCGGATAGATGCCCGTGTTGTAGCTGTACTGGAACAGCTTGGCTAGAGGTGCAGCTAGTTCTGGAGCACAATTCTTCAACATGACAGCCAGGATGTTGTGAGGGCCCATAGCCTTTGCTGTACCCAGTGTGCTCAGCCGTTTCTTGATAGCACGTAGAGTGATTCGAATTGGCTGAAGACTGGCTTCTGTGATGGTGGGGACCTCAGGAGGAGGCCGATATGGATCATCCACTCGGCACTTCTGGCTGAAGATGGTTGCAAATGCTTCAGCCTTGTCTTTTGCACTCACGTGCTGGGCTCCACCATCATTGAGGATGGGGTAGTCATGGAGCCTCGTCCTCCAGTTAGTTGTTTAATGGTCCATCACCATTCATGACTGGATGTGGCAGGACTACAGAGCTTTGATCTGATCCCATCCAGAGTACATTCTGTGCCTTTGCTACTCTCAGTGCTTCTTCCAAGTGGTGTTCAACATGGCGGAGTACTGATTCATCAGCTGAGGGAGGGCGGTAGGTGGTAATCAGCAGGAGGTTTCCTTGCCCATGCTTCACCTGAAGCCATGAGACTTCATGGGGTGCGGAGTCAATGCTGAGGACTCCCAGGGCCACTCCTTCCCAACAGTATACCACTGTGCCGCCACCCCTGGTGGGTCTGTCCTTCCGGTGGGGCAGGACATACCCAGAGCTGGTGATGGAGGAGTTTGGGACATTGGCTGAAAGGTATGATTCTGTGAGTATGACTCTGTCAGGCTGTTGCTTGACTAGTCTGTGGGACAGCTCTCGCAATTTGAGTACAAGTCCCCAGATGTTGGTGAGGAGGACTTTGCAGGGTTGACTGGGCTGGGTGTGCCGTTGCCGTGTCCGTAGCCGGTGCCGAGGTCGATGCCGGGTGGTCCGTCCGGTTTCATTTTTCTAATTTTGTTTCGTAGCGGTTTGTTACAACTGAGTGGCTCGCTGGGCCATTTCAGAGGGCAGTTAAGAGTCAACCACGTTACTGTGGGTCTGGAGTCACATACAGGCCAGACCAGGTAAGGACGGCAGATTTCCTTCCCTAAAGAACATTAGTTAACCAGATGGGTTTTTACGACAATCCGATAGTTTCATGGTTACCATTACTGACACTAGCTTTTTATTCCAGATTTATTTAATTAACTTAGAGTACTGTGTTGAGTTCTGGTCTCCATATTACAAAATGGATATAGGAGCACTGGAGAAAGTGCAAAATGATTTGCAAGGATGATACCAGAACTGATAGTACAACTATCTGGAAAGACTGAATAGGCTGTAACTCTTTTCTGTAGAAGACTGAGAGGTGACCTGATAGAGGTCTTTAAAATTATGAAGGTGTTTGATAAAGTAGATTCAGAGAATATGTTTCCACTTGTGGGGTATCCAGAACTCAGGGCTGAAGCTGGACTGGAAGGGTTCATATAGGGAATTTGGGAAATATGGACATGAAATTGGAAGGCAAAACATATTCAAGGACCTTAGGGAGGAAAGGAAGGTTGTGAATAGGACACTAATTAGAGAGATCAGATGGGCCAAAAATGTTTCATTTAAGGAGGGCAATGAGGACAGTTTTGAAGAGGAAAGGAAACCACTGATAATGTCTGCTAGCATGG
Organism: Somniosus microcephalus; assembly: GCF_052327205.1. NCBI lineage: Eukaryota > Metazoa > Chordata > Chondrichthyes > Squaliformes > Somniosidae > Somniosus > Somniosus microcephalus. Next base: position 178,767,797 of record NC_140989.1, read on the forward strand.
GGTCTAGAAAGGGAAGTTGAGGGGGCAGACACTGAATAGGAAGAGAATTAAGAGTGCATGGATCAGATTAGCTTGCGGGAAGATAAGAGCGAAACTGCAAAAAATGATCAGAGTGGGCAGGAGACATGGGAGAGATTGAGGCGGGGGTGAGAGAGAGAGTGAGGAAACAGTGCAGGCTGTTGCGTGGATGGTTTTAATCTTCAATATGTAGAAACCACAAGCTCGTCGCACTTTGTGTTTGAGCTGAGGGTAGAGGGGCAGGTGAGAGGCATGTATGGAGGCAATTGTGGTGAAGAAGATTCGAGCATTGTCTTTTCTTTCCAGGATGATCCTGGAATAGTAGACTTTTTTGACATTATACTGTATGGTGTATTCACTAGGAAAGTTTATACTGTAGATTAATAGAACTTAAAAAAAGAAAAACACATAGTACATGTAGACTTTAGGAGACAGAAGTTCTACTGTTGGTAAGTCCCCAGAGAAAAAAAATGGTTTTATTCCTAAGAGATCAACATTCTTGTAAGACCTTTACACTGAGAATCATTGCAGGATTGATCGAAGGTCTCGAAACAGTCATCAAAGATTTAGATTCACACTGTCTTATTTAGCATCTGTCTCTGTGTTACTGATAAAAAGCCTAGGCGGCTGGGCTGGCTTGGCTAATGTGCTGTCATGTGAGACATTCAGGCTAAAGATATGACTTGACAGTGTACAAAAATGGCTTCAAATTTATTCTCCCTGGAGAACCTAATAGGTAAGTGCCACATCTCCAACTTATATGTTGCTGGCATATCTCCACAAAAGTCAAGTAATACTATCTTCTCTGAAGATTAATGTCAAACAGTGCTTTGTAATATTCTTTCCAGTGAGGAGTAAACTATTACTTGCTTATTTTCACTGCATGAATATTTTAACAGCAGGATTAAACATCTTTGCAGCTGCTTCTCAAATACAGGACTCTTGACACATGGACACTGGTGAAAAAATTATGGAAAAAAAAGAAGGAACTTGCATTTATATGGCACCTTTCACAACATCCCAATTTATGCACAGCAAGACCCCACACACAGCAATGAGATAAATGACTAGATAATATATTTTAGTGATGATGGTTGTGGGATAAATGTTCACCAAGACACCGTGAGAACTCCCCTGCTCTTCTTCTAATATTGCCATCGAATCTTTTACATCTACATGAGTTGGTTTAAAGTCTCATCCCAAAGACGTCACCTCTGATGGTGCAGCACTCTCTTATCACTGCACTGAAGTGTTAAGCCTAGATTATGTGCTCAAGTCTCTAGAATGTGACTTGAACCCACGACCATTAGGCTCCGAGGTGAGAGTGCTACCACTGGGCCAAGGCTGACACTTCGGCTGAAACGACCTTTTCTTTGATGCAGAATTTCTACTTGTACTTATCTATACCTATTGAAAATCTCATGTCCTGTTAAATTATGCCTTTTCAGGAGCATCACACCCAAAAGTGTCAAACGCCCATGAGGCAAAAATTTGTTCTTGGCTGAAATGAGGACTTATTTGTTAAATCATCAAATGTCTGATTGACTAAACATGAAGAAATCAAAAGCAGTTAGACTCAGCTGGTACGCACTAATGAGGAACAAGTAAACAGCAGAAAAATGAGCAATCAAATCATTTTTAAAAAAAGCTGCAAAGCCTGAACTATCAAGCAGCAGTAAATACCAATCCTGAACTGGCAAATAGCAGGAAGTGTACAAACAATCCAACCAAGCCCATGAGCCTGGCTCCGAGTGCAGTCCCTCTCCTCTACATTGGCCTGTTTCTTTGTGCAGCTGTTGACCATTAACTCACCAATCCCACCCTGCTGATCACCTCGGGTGATTGTGCAGTCGCCATCTCGGCCCACCCCTTTGCTCTCCCGATGCACTGGCTGCTTCAACCCCATGACTCTGCAGCTACCTCAGCTACGACCTAGGCCCCAGTCCCCACAGGTTGCTCCCAGATAGAGAAAAGTATAAGACCTGAATTTCTGCAGGGGTTGTCCCGATCTCTTGCCGTAACTTTGTGGGCTATTGGCTGTAATTACACCCTTCCGCCAGTGCAAGCACTACATTGTTACCACCAGCAGGAGGATGTCATAACAACATGACAAGTTTACAGAGGGAGTTTCCATTATAGAATCATAGAATGGTTACAGCACAGAAGAAGGCCATTCGGCCCATCGAGCTCTCTGCAAGAACACTTCAGCTAGTCCCACTCCCCCGCCCTTTCCACGTAGTCATGCAATTTTTGTTTCCTTCGGGTACTTACCCAATTCCCTTTTGAAAGCTATGACTGAGTCTGCCTCCACCACCCTTTCAGGCAGTGCATTCCAGATCCTAACCACTCGCTGAGTAAAAAATGTTTTTCCTCATGTCGCCTTTGGTTCTTCTACCAATCAATCATCTTAAATCTGTGTCCTTTGGTTCTCGGCCTTTCTGCCAATGGGAACAGTTTCTCTCCATCTACTCTGTCCAGACCCCTCATGATTTTGAACACCTCTATCAAATCTCCTCTCAATCTTCTCTGCTCTGCTCTATGGAGAACAACCCCAGCTTCTCCAGTCTATCCACATAACTAAAGTCACTTGAATTATTCTCATAAATTATAAATGTGAACATATGAATTGATAATAGAAATATAGAAATAAGACAGAGTGATGGCGACTGAATTACATCTGTGCACTCTGATCCAATTATGCCCTTGTGGCGGAGGCCACAAAGGGACAATAACACAATGTGTACCCAATGCTGTTATATGTACCTAACACAATTCACTTTGTATAGCAATGCGGTGGTATGTACATGCTGGGTTGGGTTATTGGTGCAGGGCCCCTTTAAGAGTGCCGGGCCCTTTAAAAGTGTCGGGTTACGTGATGACTCATCAGCCCCTGCTTGTAACCCTGCACGGGGCTGAGGTTACCAGTCCATGTGGAGATGTGATAAAAGCAGGACACGTTTTGTCCTTTACCAAAAGAAAGTCTCAGCCTGTTGATTTCTGTCGATCCCAACACCCTGTTCTTTATACATGCTTCACCTGAAAACTACACTGGACCTCGTCACCCTCTGTGCAACTCTATTGGAGATCAACCAGCAACAAATGTTTTTAAAATACCATTTAAAAGCATGCTACATTGGTGGCTTCTGTTTAGAAAAAAGTCTTAAACTTTTTAAAAGCAGCCTACTGAACTTCGAGTTCCCATGTGCTGCTTTACTGTTTACAGTAATTGCTGTCACTGAATTCATAGTTGTCTCATCTTGAGTTTTCAGCTACTCTAGGTGTTTGGTAGGCAAACCAATATGTGGTGTTCTGAATCAGAAAGGTGTCAGATGACAACACATTTTCTAATCCTCATTAATTTGCAGCCCGTTAATACCCATGGATTTCACACCTTGTGCACAGTTAGCTGCTAAACTGGATTCAATCGCTGCAAAAAAACAATGTTATTAAGGATTGAGATCAATTTCCTCCATTTCAGATGCAGTTGGAATGGAAAAGTGTGAAATGCATGGAAATTAATGAATATCGATATCAATAGCGATTAGAAAAAGGCAGCATATAGTGACATCACAAGTCCCGGCCAGAATGGAGATGATCGGTCATTGTCCCGTCAATCACGTCTGGAGACCGCACTACTGTAAGTAGCTGGGATTGATCTTACACACATAATTTGTATTATGTAACTATCCTCCACTCACTGCATTTTGCTGAAGAAATAATCTTGCTGTACTTGGGAGACTGTTTGTTGTAGTTTCAGTCATGAGTTTGGAGACACTGTAAATTAAAACCACAAATCCTGCCCCTGCCTCCAACTCATTGGCTGATCCCATTGGAAAATTGGTGTCACTTAACATCATTCGGAATCAGAACAACAGGTATTAGTATATCAGGTATTTGTTTCAGTACAATTACAATGGGGGAAAACTGTGGGGAGAGGGAGAAAAATGGTAGGAGGGGGATTTCATAGTGGGCAACTTCTGCAGCCACACAATCACAGAGCAATAGAATTTCTGACCATGTAGAGGGAGGAATGGCGAGATGTGCAGCGTTTATTCAACGTTAGACTGGAATCCATTGGGAGATGGAAAAACGCTGTAATTACCATGAATATTTAACAACAGCTTGCCTTTATATAGCACCTTTAATGTAGTAAAATGTCCCAAGATGCTTCACAGGAGCGTTATCAGACAAAAAGATATTAGGACAGGTAACCAAAAGCTTGGTCAAAGAGGTAGGTTTTAAGGGGCATCTTAAAGGAGGAGATAGTGGTTGAGAGGTGGAGAGGGTTATGGAGGGATTTCCATAGTCTGGGGCCTAAGTAGTGAAGGTACTGCCTTCAATGGAGGGGTGAAGGAAATTGCAGATGCACAAGTGGCCAGAATTTATATAGAGAGAGATATATATAGAGAGAGGTCTCTATCTCTATCTCTATCTCTATCTCTATCTCTATCGATATAGATATATATATACACACACTAAGATACCGCTACTGTAGTTTCAAGTAAAGCCATCTGGACCTATATAAAACAAAGCCTCACCCATTGCCAACCCTAAAACTCACATTGTCATGCTAGCTGTTTCCCTGGTGTTGACTGCTCTGCAGTCCTTTGTGAGTTTTCATGAAGCTGATGGCAGGAAAGGTTTGACGCCAGAAGCTGTCCAGTCTCGCGCAAGATGTTCCAAGAACTAGGAGGCCACTGCAAGCATATGAAGAAAGTCCACAGGGCGCATGCAACCCACAGATATGACACACCAATTGCAAACTCTACTTTCCTATTTTATCGTGGGGTGCTTACAGCAGTGCCCGGGAGATTAATTTTTCAGTCTAGGCAACCTTAATTATACAGTGGGTTCCCTATTTGAATGTGGGTCCCTGGACACGGGTTCCAAAAGCCCGTGCTTTAATCTGCCCCTGCCTAATTTGCACTAAACTGGGAAACTCAGAGTTCACAGGATGGTTGATATGGAACATGGAAAATTGTCACCCTGATGCAGTAGGGATGCTCTTCTGAAGCTGGAACTGAGATAAATTGTTGGGGGTAAAGTTGCCAGAGCTTTAGTTTGCATCTACCCATGCTATATCCGACTTGGGAATCCCTCATGTAGACATTGGGTGCCCAAAATGAAAAGTATTTCCTTCCCTTTCACTGATATTCCTCACCTTGATGAGCATAAATCTCTTAAAAAGTGAAAAAAAATCAGTCATCTGCAAAGAATTTCTTATTTAGAAAGACAAACTGGTGCTACCCTGATTACGTCGCATGCATTGTACAATAAGAAATGTGTAATTTGTGACTCAAGCAGCTTTGCTCAGTCAGACAGATTGAAAGACTTACTTCTCACCTACTTTGCAATTATGTTAAGAAAAAAACCCCTGCAAATCGGAAACAAAAATTAAGGTGGAGCCATCTTACAAAGGAGAGTGTTACCGTATCACAAGTTTTGTAATTTCAATAGCTAGTCTTTAACTAAAGCTTTAATTCTGCCACAAGGAAAAATGGCAGGCAGAACATTTTAAAATTTGTTTATGCTGTCCCCATAGGCCTGTATACATTTGTATGAGTATCATTTTTGGAACAAAATAAAAATATTATAAGATTTTTTATTATAAAGGCTTCCTTCTTTTATTTTAAGTTATTTTCCCCGTGCATCATTCCCACCTAAAATGGTAGGCTGAGGCCTGTGCCTCAGGCACTCTGCAAATTGCATTCTTGAATCAGAAGGTAGTATGTTACAATTCTCACTTCCCCCCTTTCCTTTTTTTTCTCTCTCCCACATGGCAGTTGTCTCCCATTCTGCCAGCACATTTCACACCTAATCTAGAGCTGTCTTTTGTCTCCACTAGCCCTATCACCATCTCGTCTCGTTTTGAATACCTCTTAATGTCTCTTCTCTTTTGTTCTCTCCCAGCCCAGCCTCTTAATCTATTTCATTCCCTGTGCCTCTTTAGTCTTGATAAAGGATTTTGACCCGAAACGTTGACTCTAATTTCTCTTCACGGATGTTGCCTGGCCTGCTGAGTTTTTCCAGCATTTTCTGTTGTTATTTCTCACTTCTGCTCGTCACTTTCTGAATTGGCTTGTTGAAACCAAGAACTTAAAATGGGGGAATTGTGCAGGTTAACCCAAAACTAACATTGCAATGTGATGTGGGCTGGAATTATAATATGTAGGTTCACGCACGTGGTTCCCTACACAATGAGTTCTCAACCTCAGTTGTTCTATAGTAGGGAGATGAAGGGCAGAGGCCAGGCACTACTGCACAGGGGAAAGGGAACATTGGATGCAAAGTCACCACAGGCCATCTATTACAGTTCCTAAGAGAATGTGTCAGGAAAATATTAACAACAGCTCATCTGCCTGCCTCTTGGCTGGAGTTGGAGCATGGCACAAGGAGACCAACAGAGGAGAAATTAGAGGAAAATACAAGAACAAAATGCAATTTAACTGTTCCTATAAATAGTCACGGAAGGATATTAAAGAAGTTTTGATGTCATATGATGCAGGCTTAATTTGATATCTACTATGCATTAGATAGAAGATATGATAAAGATATACATACACAGCTGAAAATAAGCAATTCATTTAAATGTTTCTGACAACATTAAAACCACAGGAATATACCTCAATATAATTTTTGAATGTCAATGCGACCCTGCACTTGAATTATAGCCTTAAGCTCACTGTCTGATGTACATAATAAGTGATTCACATTTTCTACTTTTATTGTTATGCAGTAACTTTGTTGGTCGTCTCACAACAGTGATGGCATAATGTAGGTGGAAGAGTAATGAAGCTATAATGAGGTAGAAACTGAAGGCATATGGACCATTAAAAGTTTTTCTTCCAAAAAAGTAACAAGATATAAATAAACTATTCTTTGTGTATTATGTAGAGAATAACTGACAGCTGGAAGTAGTATACAAGTACAAAGAATTTGGATGGTATCATAACTTGACAAAGTGTTACACAGGAGGCTTGCTAAGAAGATGGAGGAAAGTCATGGTGTGGATACAAAATTGGCTCAGTGACAGGAGGCAGAGGGTGGTGGTGGATGGATGTTTTTCAGACTGGGAGGTGGTTTGCAGTGGTGCTCCCCAAGGGTCAGTTTTGGGCCCATTACTCTTTTAATTTTTATAAACGACCTAGACTTGGGATGACACAGACAGGATGGTGAAATGGGCAGAAACATGGCAAATGGAGTTCAATGCGGAGAAGTATGAAGTGATGCACATTGGGAGCACTAATATGGAAAGGTAGGGGGTGATTTTGCTAGTCCTGGGGAGGTGGGTCTGCCAGGAAAATGGCAGAATCTGGGGGTGGATACCCATCCCGCCCCCAACCCGCCTCTGTGCCATCTTCCCAGAAGGCAGGTACCCGACCCGCACCAGGTCCCGTCTCCTGGAGGCGGTGTAAGATTCGCAAAATTCAACAGATTCCCCAAAACCAAGAAGATTACCCTAAGGAAGGTTTTTTTGGACTGTTAATAAACCATGTCAGAATGGTATAGGAATACTGGGTCTAAAAGGGGCTTAAAGTCAAAGACCCCAGGATTTTGGTTTTTATTTTAAAAAGGCATGTCCAAGCCTGTGAAAGGCTGCGACAAAGGGGTTGGGATGGGCCTCTGTAAAACGAGCAGTTTGGATATTGGCATAATCCAAACTGTCTGGGAACGTTCTGGACTGTCTCAGTCGTTTTACATAATGATAAAAGACCAGCGGAAGAGCCATTCCCACCAAAAACTACAGAGCCATCCAAAGTATGCATAATGCAGAACATGCCACTGACCAACAAAAGGGACCCTGACCCCAGCAGGAAAAGACAAATCTTACCAGAGATTAAAAAGTCATTTAAAGCCAGTTTAGGTTTCGATGGACCATCCCGAAACTAGTTCACACCAACTTAAACCGATTAAGATAGATGGACCAGCTCAAAACCCGTTAAAGAATTCGAAAACTATTAATGTTAATGAGCCCGCCAAAAATGACAATGGGCCAGAGAAGATTTGGCGGGCAGATAAGCAAGGCCTCAAATGGTATAATTGGGGCCTGCTTTTTCAGTTGGTTAGTGAGTCGGTTCGTTCGGTCAAGGAGTTCAGTTCAGTACAGTCCGGAAGAAGAGAGCAGTTCGGTTTCAGCCCATTCGATACAGCACAGCTCGTGTAGAAGAGAAGAAGATTACTTCATAATCCACGTCAAGTCACAAAAGTATCCAGAGTCCGAGCCAGGAGAAGACATCATCGAACGCCTCGCGGCAACCAAAGGCCCCAAGAAACAAACAACCAAAAATATTACCAGCAACGAGGTAATATTGGGCCACCGCGACCGACAAGAAACCAACCTGGAAGAAACCGAAGATTCGCAAGTTTGTTTCCACTCTACAAACTATCCTGACTTACCCCTGGGTAAGATTTGATGAAAAGACTCTAGACCCTATTTCTCACCAAAAGAAATTGGGTACTTACCCGATAGATCCAATATGCACCCGACCACATCAGCGGACACGCGGAGACTGAAACAGCAACGCAGTTGAAGTCTTCTACCGCGTCCGGGGTACGGCAGGCCCCAACCGCCATACCTACAGAACCCCGAAATCGCGAACTTCTACAACCATCAAAAGAAGTCATTTGGTGAGCATTATCCCTGGTCCTCTGGAGTCCAACTTAGTTAGTGTAGTGGGATTGGGAGGGGTGAAGTATTCTGTCTATTGTTATTCTCCCTTGTATATTCCGAAGTGTTCCCCCTTTTAGAATGATAAGATTGTTGGGTTGTGTATATTTTCTTGTCTCAAATAAAATCCAAGTTCTTTCACCAACTCAGTTCTCTGCTGCAATTTCATTACAGCCCCCAAATAAGTCCAAGGTCTAGAACCAAGGGAGTGGGAGCGATTCGAACCACTCATAAGTCAGAGATGAAGCTGACCCAAACACCACACCCTACAGTGGGAAGGGGATTACAGCCACTTAACTGCCTATTAACAGGCAGTTAAGAGGATTATCCCCATTTTTCCAACAGAGGTGCGGGCTTAACAAGGTCAATCAAGGGAAAATAGTGTGGGTTGGCTGGACATCGATGGGGGCGGGACTGAAACCTGACAAGCAGCAGTCCCGCCTCCAATGCGCCCCCATCGGCAAAATCACCCCCACAGTGTACTATAAATGGCATGATTTTGAAAAGTGTAGATGAGCAGAGATAACTTGGTGTCCTATACACACATCCTTAAAGGTGGCAGGGCAAGTTGATAAGGTGGTTTAAAAAGCAAATGGGTTACTTGGGTTTATAAATAGAGGCATAGAATATAAAAGCAAAGAGATCATGAACTTTATAAATCACTGGTTAGGCCTCAGCTGGAGTATTGTGGACAATTCTGGGCACCGCACTTCAGGAAAGATGCAAAGGCTTTAGAAAGGGAACAGAGGAGGTTTACCAGGATGTCACCAGGGATGAGGGACTTCAGTTATGAGGAGAGGTTGGAAAAGTTAGGACTGTTCTCCTTGGAACAGAGAAGGTTAAGAGGTGACCTAATAGAGGTTTTCAAGATGATGAGAGGTTTTGATAGAGTAAATAGAGAAAAAAATATTCCCTCTGGCAAGTGGGTCAATAACCAGAGGTCATAGATGCAAAATCATTGGAAAAAGATCTAGAGGGGAGAAGAAGAGAAATGTTTTCACTCAGAGAGCTGTCGGGATCTGGAACACTCTACCTGAAAAGATGATGGAAGCGGATTCCATAAATAATTATAAAGGGAGTTGGACAGGTACTGGAGGATGAGGAACTTACAGGGTCATGGACAAAAAGCAGGGGGTGGGGTGGGTGGTGGGACTAAGCACGACTGCTCTTTCAAAGAGCCAGCACAGGCACGACAGGCCAAATGGCCTCCTTCTGTGCTGTAGGTTTATATGATTCTATAATTTACAAGAGAAAAGCTTGAGCTATTTACAATCACTAAAACCCTTGTGTGTTGCAGTGTTGAACTTACTCATATCTGCCTATTATTTCCAATAACTTTGCCTTTCCAGCTTCCCATTACAATTCACATCTTTTGTCACTACAATCAATTTTCCCTTACTTTAACTAACCATTACCATTTCAGTCAGTGAATACTGCATACCATGACAGGAAGAGAAATGGAGTCTTACAAAATTATGATTACTAACCAGCATTGTAATGGTGTCAATTAGTGGAAAGAAAAAGCATCAGTTCAAAGAATATACATTATTTTGCTAGATTTCAATGCATTAGATGTAATGCAATAAACAGCTGTACGACTCTACTGCCAATTTATATTTTACAGCAAACAAAACAGCTTTAAAACTGTAACTGAAAACAAAATATCAAAAGTTATATATGCACTAGAGAGGGTACAGAGGAGATTTCCGAGAATGTTGCCAGGACTGGAGGATTTTAGCTATGAGGAAAGATTGGATAGGCTGGGGTTTTTTTCTTTGGAACAGAGGAGACTGAGGGAAGACTTGATTGAGGTGTATAAAATTATGAGGGGCCTGGATAGAGTGGATAGGAAGAACCTATTTCCCCTAGCAGAATGGTCAATAACCAGGGGGCATAGATTAAAAGTAATTGGTAGGTGGTTTAGAGGGGAGTTGAGGAGAACATTTTTCACCCAGAGGGTGGTGGGGGTCAGGAACTCACTGCCTGAAAGATAGGTAGAGGCAGAAACCCTCATCACATTTAAAAAGTACTTGGACATGCACTTGAAGTTCCGTAACCTACAAGGCTACGGACCAAGAGCTGGAAAGTGGGATTATGCTGAATAGCTCTTTTTCAGCCGGCACAGACACGATAGATCGAACGGCCTCCTTCTGTGCCGTAAATTTCTATGATTCTGTGAAAAATAAAGTAACATACCAGTGACTGGTATATGATAAACTACTGGAATTATCATCTCAGAACCTTATAAAATTCAGTAGGAATCAAATCAAATTCACACCGCTTTTCAGATGAATGTACTGACAGACGGGACCATGTAAAGTTCCCAGCATAGACAAGATAATTTACAGTTTGGGAAAAGAGAAGAGAAAATAAAAAAGCATATGTAGGGAACTTTATATAAATGTCAGATTACTTTGGTAATACACCAGGAAACATAATGGACCAGATTTTTCTGAAAAAATAACGGTGTCTGAGCAACACACGCTGTTATTAATGCGCAAATCAGCCAGCAACTTGTAGCGAGGAAGAGATACCCTGTGAATTGTGAATCGCCACAAGTTGCTGGCCCACAACGACTTTGTGGGCAAAATTTTTTTTAAACCAAACCATACAACTGTAAGTCAACTAACGGGGCACGCCACGAGATGCCCCGCTCCAGAAAATCTGGCCCAAATAATATCTCTAATATTTTTTCCAAGGCCCAGTTAATATAAAAAGCTTGGTGTAGAAGATTTTTCGTATTTACACATTAGTTTGACAGCTGCAGAATCACTTTTCAAATGGACTCTTGTCAATCGCCCAGATTCAAAACTAGCTATACCTTTTGATTGTTTCAGCTGCGAGTGCATCACCATTTTGATGACTGATTTCAACTTTTGAAAAATTCACGAGATTGATCTATATTTAAAAGAGATTCTACAAAAAGATTTTCACATGGCACAGTCTAGAAAGGAATGATATTTTACTGCCAATTTCACATTTCCAGTCATGCCAGCAATCTGAACAACAAGCTCCTTTTTACAAAACTTTCTCCAAAAAAAATGGCAAATGTTTTTTGCTTAGGGAAGAACGGCTAGTACTTCAACATCATTGTGTCAAACATTTTTTTGTAGTAGACCTCATGTGGTTTTGCTCACAGTAAATTGGAGATTAATCTGTTTTAAATGGACAGGAGGATTAAACCATTGCAATCCACAGAGTATTATTCTGCTTTTGAGAAAGAGCTGCGTTTAATCTGGCCTGTGCATTTGTCACAAGGTCTATTTGCTGTAAATATCCTGATGTCAATTACAGGGTAATTTCTGCTAAGGCAGACCTTGAGGTTAAATGGAGGCTAACAACAGGGTTTCTTTTTCTTTTTGTATATGTTTTTTAAATAATGTTCCATTGTGATTTATTATGCAAAGTGTGTTGTCAAAGTATAAAATCTGAACTGCAACAGACCCAAAATTTTTATATTATACATTTCCTATGGCACTGCTCAAGGTTAGTTGGAAGAAATGGTATGTATGTCTTTCCAGCTGTGCATGTTGTAACAGCGAGAGAGAGGTTACAACGCTACCTCTGGAGCAAGTGGGAATAACAGGTGCACTTGCAATCATTTTTTTAAAAAGCTACAGAGACACAGCAATTATGTGCTCAAGTGTTTGGAGTAACGCTAGGACTAGGGTTGCCAACCCTCTAGGAGGAAAGAGGTCCTGTTTCCAGTTAACAGAAGAAGGGTCTCAAGGCAACAGCGGTCAGAGGTGACTGAGCAGCTGAATGCATGTAGCATTGCACTCAGGCAGCAGTCTTGACAAAATTCAATGATTTGACCAGAGCTGCTAAGATAAGACTCCTACTCACACCTTGCTTACTCTCTGCTTAGCCCTATGCCACTTGTAGCCCCCGCATTCACAAGCCTACCCTCCCCCACTTCCCATCACTATCCTCCGATCACAGCAGCACACTTCACTGTAGCTCCTTCTGCTGCTACTCGCACACTCTTCACCTGCTACTGTCCTCACAATTACTCCCCTCACTTCCCAACATTTGTGGCATCTTTCACTCACCATTTACACAGTTCTAATCTGACAGGCACATCTTCCTGTCACACACCAACACAATCCCCTTCTTCTTGCAGGACAAGCTGGCACACAATCAGAAGGAGCAGATCCACACAGGAGCAGGGCCACCATCAATTCAAGTGCTGTTCCCAATGGAAGAGGCCAAGCTTGATATAGTGGGTGGTGTGTGCCAGAAGCATGGCAAGTGGTGAGGCCGGAGGATACATCCACAGGATGTTTGGCCATCTTACCCTCCTTTTTCCTTCTTACTGAACTCTCTCCCGGACACACTCTGCATGACAACCTGCTGCTGCTTTAAGCTGCCGTTCAACTGTTTCTGCTAACTCTTGCCACTAACTGCTAGCCCTTGTCGCTCTCTTCCCTTTCCAGGTCCATCACAAATCAGAAGCCCAGTCGGAAAGTAGAGGAAGAGGACAGTCCTCTTGAAAATTCACTGTCATTTGATCTTACCCTCAAGAGTAGCATCGATAAAGGCCTGAGATGTGGGTGACGCTGACAAGGACAGCATTTAATGCCCATCTCTAATTGCCCTTGAGAAGGTGGTGGTGAGCCAGCTTCAAGAACCGCTGCAGTCCGTGTGGTGAAGGTACTACCATAGTGCTGGGAGGGAGTTCCAGGATTTTGACCCAGCGACAATGAAGGAACAGTGATTTATTTCCAAGTCAGGATGGTGTGTAATTTGCAGGTGATGGTGTTCCAAAGCGCCTCCGCCATTTACGCTACCTCCAAAGTGATCCCACCACCAAATGCATCTTCCCCTCCCCTCCCCTTTCAGCATTCCGTAGGGACCGCTCCCTCCGAGACACCCTAGTCCATTCCTCTATCACCCCCAACAGCCCTTCCCCTTCGCCTGGCACCTTCCCGTGCAAGCGCAGGAGATGTAACACCTGCCCCTATACCTCCCCCCTTCCCACTGTCCAGGGCCCCAAACACCCCTTCCAGGTGAAACAGCGATTTACTTGTACTTCTTGCAATCTAGTATACTGTATTCGCTGCTCACGATGCGGTCTCCTCTACAATGGGGAGACCAAACGCAGATTGGGTGACCGTTTTGCGGAACACCTCCGTTCAGTCCGTAAGGGTGACCCCGAGCTTCCGGTCGCCTGTCATTTTAATTCACCGCTCCATTCCCACTTGGACCTCACCGTCCTTGGCCTCTTGCATTGTTCCACGGAAGCTCAACGTAAGCTCAAGGAACAGCACCTCACCTTCCGATTAGGCACTTTGCAGCCTTCCGGACTCAATATCGAGTTCAACAATTTCAGATCATAACCTCGGCCCCTATTACATTTTTACTTATATATATTTTTTCCACCCCTTTGTTTTGGGTCTTCCCTTCCCCCCCCACCTTTCCTTTTTTTTCTCTCTCCCACATGGCAGCTGTTTCTCATCCTGCCAGAACATTTCACACCTAATCTGAGCCGTCTTTGTCTCCTCTGTCCTATTACCATCTCGTCTGGTTTCGAATACCTCTTAATGTCTCTTTACTTCTCTTTTGTTCTATCGGAGCCCTGCCTTCGATCTATTTTATTTCCTTTCCAGTTTTGAAAAAGGGTTCACCCGAAACGTCGACTTTTAATTTCTCTCCACGGATGTTGCCTGGCCTGCTGAGTTTTTCCAGCATTTGCTGTTGTTATTATAGAGGCACTTAACTGGTTGTTAAGGGCCTTAAGGGCCTATCCCACCTCTTGGAGGCGGGATGGAAACGGGGTCAGAAAACATGCATTTGGGAAAATTGCTCGGAGGCGGGATGGAGGTGGGATTGGGCCTGTCCGCCATTTTTTTCGATTTTACCACCTCACATGCCTCCAATCCCACCTCCTCGGGCCTGGCAAAATCGAGCCCGTAGTGTTCTCCTCACAGCTTACTGTCCCACCTAGCTTTGTATTATCAGCAAACTTGGATACATTACACTCGGTCCCTTCATCTAGGTCATTAATATAGATTGTAAATAACTGAGGCCCCAACACCGATCCTTGCGGCACCCCACTAGTTACAGCCTGCCAACCTGAAAAAGATCCATTTATCCCTACTCTGTTTTCTGTCCGCTAACCAATCCTGTATCCATGCTACTATTTTACCCCCAACCCCGTGACCCCTAATCTTGTGTAATAACCTTTTATGTGGCACCTTATCGAATGCCTTTTGGAAATCCAAATATGCTACATCCACTGGTTCCCCTTTATCTACCCTGCTAGTTACGTTCTCAAAAAACTCTAATAAATTTGTCAAACACGATTTCCCTTTCATAAAACCATGTTGACTCTGCCTAATCATGTTATGATTTTCTAAGTGCCCTGATGCCATTCTAGAATCTAGGGAATTTTGGAAGATCAAAACCAATGCATCCACTATCTCTTCAGCCACCTCTTTTAGAACCCTAGGATGTAGGCCGTCAGATCTAAGGGATTTGTCAGCTTTTAGTCCCATTAGTTTCTCTAGTACTTTTTCTCTACTTATATTAATTACTAGCTGGAGTACCCGGCCTTGCCGAGGGAACGGAAGAACCCTCTGACATGTTTATAAAACTGTTTATAAAACTGTTGGGATTGAAGAACTCTTCCTAAGTACCCAGGAGGTGGTTGTTTAACTTCGTTTTTTGTTAATGGGGATCGACAGTAGCCAAAAATTCAAGATTTTACAGTTTTCCTTCTATGTCACTTTGGAGGTAGCAAGCAGAATTATAATTTTGCAATGTTATCATTGACATTAATGTGTCATGATCATATAATGATTGTGCATTATTGTAAAAAGCAATAAAATTGTTGAAATTTTTAATGAGAGGACCACATTCCGCTTAAAAAAACTCAAACAATGATTATGATTTAAAAATGCAATTTTCCATAGCCAACCCAGGAGGAAATTGCATGGCTTCATTTTTTTAAGAGTTTCCGAGATTAGGCATTTTTATTGAGAAAAAAATCCTTCGCCAAATGCGCCAACTATTTGCATAATACAGCGCTGATGGACAGGTATTGATGGCGAAGTATATTTTCTTTCTCTATGCCCTTCCGATCGTTAATTGGCAGCGCGTAAAATATAGCGGCGTTGACGGAATTTTAATCTGAATAAAAAAAACAAATTGGGTATAATCTGTATAAAAAAAAATTTCGATTTTGCAAGCGTGTATCATTGCATAATTGAGGTGGATTAATGTTGCGCATTAACATGATAACAGCATTTTCTTTAAGTTTCAGTTTGTGTGTTGGAAGGCAGAGGTGCTATATTTTGTTCGGGTTTTACAGTTACCTGTTTTCCTTCCCTAATGATGGCATTATTGGAGAGCCCGTTGATATACAACATTTTCTGTTTTTCCTGAGGGTGTTAAAAGAAACAGATTCCTTCATGCACCAACTCTTGAATATGCCACGTACAACTGGCCATGTGAAAAACAGGGCGTAAGTTGATGCCAGCAACCTTCAAAGTCTGCCCCTGTGCCTTGTTGATTGACATTGAAAAATAAATTGTTACAGGAAACTGTCGCCTTTTAAATTGAAATGGCAAGTCATTTGGTATCATTGGAATTCGAGGAATGAGAACATCCTCACCTCTGGCGCAGCCTGATATGATGGTAGCCTCAATGAGATTTGGCATGAGCTTTTTGACTGCCAGTCTGGTTCCATTGCACAACTTTGGTGGATCAATGTTTCTTAAGAGCATGATGGGGGTGCCCTCCTTCAGTACGAGTTTGTGAGGAGGTGTGCCTGAAGGCTGCAATGAGTTGAGGAACTCAGTGGGGTAGTGTACCCCATCAGCACTGTCACAAACAGTATCAACACTTTTATAAATTCGCTCTTGGCCAGGGAGTTTATGAAAAAGCAGCATGTTGATGTTGTTGACAGTATCATTCTTGGGTGCAAGTATTGACCGTTCACACAGCCACTTGGGATCTTTGAAGTGATTGAGGAGGTCTGCATACACCTTGGAGATTAACTCATCAACTGTTCTGACTTGACTGCCACAGCCTGGAGGAATTGTGATTTGACCACTGCTGTCAATTGGCAACTTTCCATCTCCCAAATTTAGCAACAGTCGGGTAAAGGATCCTGCCATTTCGTCACCATGCATATGAAGACGCATGTTTGTGGTCAAATGGACTGTTTGCACAGCTGGCCACAGATGCGATGCCTTGAGACATGCATTGAGTTCATCTGCTGGTGTTCCTCTGAGGACAACTGGCAGGATTTGGCAGAAATCACCTGCCAGCAACAGGGTGATGCCACCCATCAGCCTATTGTTGCCTCTCAGATCTTGAAGAGTTCTGTTGAGTGCTTCAAGTGCCCTCTTGTGGGCCATTGTACACTCATCCCACACAATGAGTCTACACTTTTGAAGCAATTCAGCAGTACCAGTTCCTTTGCTAATGTTACACACTGGGTGATCTTGTCTTGTCAGATCCAGAGGGAGAGCAAAGGTTGAGTGGGCAGTGCGACCTCCTTGGGAGAAGAGTTGCAGCGATTCCTGATGAGGCAACAGCCAGTGAAATGCATCCCTTAGAGTGAACCATGGCCAGTAAAAGATTGATCAGGAATGTCTTTCCTGTTCCACCAGGTGCATCGAGGAAGATAATGCCACCAGCATTGTTTTCCACCATATCCACAACCAACCTGTATGTCTGTTTCTGGTCTGGAACCAATTTAGGTTCAGTGACGGTGACAAAGGAGGTCAGTTCCTCAACATTGTAGGTGGTTTCCCTGAGTACCTCTCTGCTGAGACCTGGAGTATTCCTACAGGGAGATGGAAGGTTCAACTCAGTCAGAGACTTGCCAGCCAATGCCAAAGTCTTCTCCTCCAAAAGGATCAATACCTGATTGTACATTGCATCAGTGAAGTTCAACTCCACTGCGGGGTTGGCTCTCCTGAGTTGGTGTAAGATGTCTTCTGTCAGGCTGTCTTTGTGATCTTCCCACAACTGCATCGGGTTGGAAGGGCTTCAGAGGGCAATTATAATGGCAAAGAGATTTCGTAGCCTATTGGGGGAGTAAGACAGAGCAGCTTCTGTCATCGTTGCATGCCAATGAATGTCATCCTCAATGAGTCCTCTCCTGCGGCAAGCTTCTTGAAAGGAGGCACAGAGATGGCCATTGAAATTCTTGAGGTCATTAAATGATGTTGGGCCAGCAACCTCATGGAGGAGTAGACGAAGGTGAAAGCACTCTGTGTTGTTTGGATGGACCGTGTAGACTCTGCCAAGTGCATCAGATGAGTACACCCCTGTATGACCAGGAACTTCCTTCTGACCTGGTCCATGGCGCAGGAGCTTCCCTGCGGCGATTGGCTTGCTCCTCGTCATCACCCAAGAAGTAGATTTGGAGAAACTGAGGTCTTTCATTTGGAAGAGGAAGTAGGGAGCCAGCTGTATGGTACACCTGTCCATGAACTTTAAAAGTTGGGCAAAATCCTGATTCATGCACTCTGTTTGCACCAAAAGAGGTCATTGCGAAACAGTTGTTGTACTTCCTGATATGAGTGAGTAATTGTCTTGAAGCTGGAGTTCTGCCCAACTAGTGGTGCAGATGGTGGGATATGGTATTCAAAGATGAATTCACTGACCTTGACCACTCGTGTGAGGTTAATAAACTTCTTCCTGCACTGAGTCCAGGTCCTCGCGGCTATATTTCTGGCATTGACCACATTGGGTATCTGCTCCCACTGCAGTCTTGTCTGTTGCCTGGAGGGCCTCCTAGCACCCTGTGGGAAGAGGACCTCTCTCCTTGAGTTACCTCCTGGACCAACACCTCCAGTGTGGCATCCAAGAACCTTGGAGCCCATTCTGTGGCCTGCTGAGCCATTACTCAATCTTCTTGTTTGTGACAGTAGCCTCCACAAGTAGTTCCTGCACCTGCTGCAGGCAGAAGGCAACTCCCCTTTAAGAGGTGCAGACTGCCTTTAAGTAGTGCAGGCTAGCTTTAATTGGAGCTAGCCTTGCAGGAACTTGGGCCCCCTGCTGAATGTTCAGCCACACTCAGTTCAGCTGAACGCTACAATCATGCAAAGTAGCAGGCAGCATGAATTTTATGTGCTGCCTGCAATCTTCTGAAAGAGCTCAGGTTGCTATCGCATTGCGATCCCCGCGCCTGTTTGTTTGATGTGGCATTGACGATATTAGCAGAATCATTTGGCTGTGCCATCTATTCCTACATTACAACAGTGACTACACTTCAAAAAAAGTACTTAATTGGCTGTAAAGCACTTTGGGATGTCCTGAGGTCATGAAAGGCACTATATAAATGCAAGTCTTTCTATTCTTTCTTAGACTATTCCACAATCTGTAGTTAGTGTCAAGTGGTGGCTTTTGTGGCTTAGCATTTCCAAAGTGTTGTCCCTGTGCTTTGAACACTACACCATAGAAATGAAAAGCAGACAGTTTTTATAACGGAAGGCCAAGCCACAATGCCAGTTTTATGCCCGGTGGCTAGATGAAAATCTACTCCTCTTTTCAAAAGGGAATTGGATAAATACTTAAAGGAAAACAAGTACAGGGCTAAGGTGAACATAAGGACATAAGAATTAGGAACAGGAGTAGGCCTTATGGCCCCTCCAACCTGCTCCGCCATTCAGTAAGATCATGGCAGTGTTGTTCATCTTAATAACCTGGGCATTGTACATGCACAAGGTCTGTGCCCCTAAGCATTTCTTTGAGCCTCTTAGAATGCATAGGCCACCTATGCTTCTCATTGCCAGTTTGCTCACGTGTGACTGAGGCCTCAGTTTGCCCGCTCTTTTTTCCTGTTGCATATGTATAGTAATCTCGGATGTAATGCTTAAGTTATCCACTAGATGGAGACAAATGCTAAGGGTTCATTTACCAGTGTTTTAAGGTAAGCCCTGCTACACAAGTATTTAGGTAATGTGGCCTTGTGGGAATGACTCATAGCATCCTCCATGTTTTTTGCTCGTGCAGTAGAATTAGAAGTGTATGCCTGTAGCTTGTAAGAGCTCTGTTCTCTCCTTATTCTGTGTAATTAAAAGTAACGTTTTGAGTTCCTGAAGTCTCACTTATCGTAGTTATTGGACCTTACTACTCGGATATAACATTTGGAGACGAGGATTAACTGTATCAACTTGAAGAAGGGAAAATACAAGAACACTGCATCTGAATCATGGCTACTCGAGTAGGAGAGATTTCTGCTTTTGATGTTCAAAATCAAACATGGATAGAGTACTGTGAGTTATTGGAGCATTTCTTTGTAGCAAATGATATTGTCGATGTTGGAAAAAGGAGAGCTATTTTGCTAACTTCGGTGGGAAGTCTGACGTATAGTTTATTGAGAAACTTATGCAGTCCTGCAAAGCCTGGAGATAAATCATTTACTGAATTAGTGGACTTGCTAAAGGAACATTTCAATCCCAGACCGAGTGAGATTGTACAGCGTTTCAAATTTAATTCATGGAACAGGATACCGGGAGAGTCTGTGTTGGATTATGTAGCGGTGTTGAGAAAACTGGCACATGATTGCAATTACGGGAACAGTTTGAAAGACATGCTGAGAGATAGGCTGGTTTGCGGAATAATGGATAGAAACATAGAAACTAGGAGCAGGAGTAGGCCATTCGGCCCTTCAAGCCTGCTCTGCCATTCAACGAGATCATGGCTGATCATCCAAACCCTAGCACCTGGTCCCTACACCGACAGCCATCCCACCCAAGCCCTATCCCCATAACCCCACATATTTAATCCCCCCTAACACTAAGGGCCAATTTTTTTATTTTTTTATTTTTTTATTTTTTATCATGGCCAATCAACTTAACCCGCACATCTTTGGACTGTGGGAGGAAACCGAAGCACCCGGAGAAAACCCACGCAAACACGGGGAGAATGTGCAAACTCCACACAGACAGTCACCCGAGGCCGGATTTGAACCCGGGGTCCCTGGCGCTGTGAGGCAACAGTGCTAACCACTATGCCTTGAATGCCTCGAATGCAGAGGAGATTATTGTCCGAGACTGGGCTTACGTATGAAAAAGCGTTGGAACTTGCTCAATTAATAGAGACAGCTAACCGTGATGTACAAGAAATACAAGGTTCAGACTGGTCTACTACAAAGCAAGTTGGAAGTCAGTTTATGGTGCACAAGTTAAATATGGGTCTGAAATCACAACGTGAGCATTTAAAGGCATGTTCTAGATGCAATGGAGATCACCTGGCAAGGGAATGCAGGTTTCTGGAGGAAAAGTGCCACAAGTGTGGAAAAAAAGGACATATAAAATGTGCATGTAGAGCAAAAACTACCCGGGAGGTATACAAACCTAAAGGGGGAGAAAAGCAAAACCTTGGAAGAGAAGTGAAAAATCAGGGAGCACATCACATCAGTGGAGAAGCTGAGAAAGAAGACGACATGTTCATATTGCATAGTATGGTAGAGAACATTCCAAAAGTGGATCCTATCACTTTGCAACTGATAGTAAATGACACTAAGGTCAACTTTGAGGTGGATACTGGATGTGGCGTTACCATAATGAACAGGGAGGAATACTCAAAATTGTGGAACCGTGCAAAAGTTCCAGAGTTAAAGTCTTGCTCTATGAAGCTTAAAACCTATACTGGTGAACAAGTGGCAACCTCAGGTACAGCTATTGTAACTGTGAAACACAGGGACACCGTGGAACAGCTACCTGTAGTTGTAGTATCGGGTTCTGGACCAAACTTGTTAGGTCGGGGCTGGATACGTGAACTTAAATTAGATTGGGGAGCAATAAATCAAATGGAGAGAGGCAAACAGTTGTCTTTGCAAGACGTGTTGATTGAACATGAGAATGTGTTCAAGGAAGAACTTGGAACATTTAATGGCCTCCCAGCTAAGATTTATGTCGACAAAGCGGGCAAGTACCATGGGAACGCAGATGCCTTGAGCCGTCTTCCACTACCAGGCACACCTATCCGTGCAGCTCCAGAAGACAGAGTTTTGATGTTGGAGGACACGGACACGGCAATTGTGACCGCAGAACAAGTAAGGACTTGGACAGGTAAAGATCCAGTACTGTCTAGAGTCCGAGAATATGTAATGAGGGGTTGGCGACAACATCCGGAAGGGACTGAATCACACCTTACAGTGTCAGGAAGACAGAGCTGTGTGTGCAGGATGGTTGCGTGTTGTGGGGAGCTCGAGTGATTATTCCACAGCCAGCATGACAGTCTATCCTAGTGCAACTACATCAGTGTCATCCTGGAGTTTCGCGCATGAAAGCCTTGGCAAGGAGTTACTTGTGGTGGCCAAAGCTAGATGAGGAGATAGAAAATCTTGTCAAGACATGCAGCACTTGTCAAGAACACAGGAAGGCACCGGCAGCGGCTCCACTCCACCCCTGGGAGTGGCCGGATAAACCATGGAGAAGATTACATGTAGATTATGTGGGTCCATTCATGGGAAAGATGTCCCTCATAATCATTGATGCACATTCCAAATGGATGGATGTGTATCCTGTAAATTCTGCTTCATCTACAGTTACTATAGACTGCCTGCGTAGGAGTTTTAGTAATCAAGGGACACTGGAGATCGTAGTAAGTGACAATGCCACGTGTTTTGTGAGTACAGAAACAAAAGAGTTCATGAGAAACAATGGCATAGTACACGTGACTTCAGCTCCATATCATCCGTCTTCAAATGGACTTGCGGAGAGAGCTGTACAAACATTTAAGGAGATGATGAAAAAAAGTGCAGAAGGGAGTTTGACAGCAAAGGTGTCACGAGTTCTGCTCAGCTACAGAATAACACCTCAATCTACCACAGGACTCTCTCCTGCTGAGTTATTGTTAGGACGTCGACTACGCTCCACTCTTGACCTGGTTCACCCAGATCTAAAAAGGAAGGTGGAAAACCGACAAATCAAACAAAAGGAGACCCATGACAGAAGGACAAAGAGCCGCAGTTTTGGAGTAGGAGATGCGGTCCTTACCAGAAATTTCAGTTATGGTCCAAAATGGATTCCTGGCGTCATAGACTCAATGACCGGTCCAGTTTCATATAAGGTCAGGTAGTACGCAGACATGTGGATCAGATACTGACCAGACAACGGGAGATCGAACTGGAGGTTCCAGAGGAAAGGTTGGAGGACAAGTTGGTCCCCAGTTATCCAAATGCATTGGTGGTCCCACCACCAGGAACAGAGACAGTTATACCTGGACCCCTTAATCAAGAGGAAACCATCTGTGGTAAACCACTGTTAACCTGTACATGCCTGTGTGGTAAACCACTGTTAACCCTGTACAAGTCCAGGCATGTCTCAGCCCCTGGCTCCACCCCTAAGCCCGGGTATAAAGGTGACTCACCACCCTTCCCCCGGGAGCTCTTAGGATGGATTCACTAGCAGAGGCATGCTCTAGTTCTTAGTCAATAAAAGCCTACTTCATTTAAGTCCATCTCGTAGTCTTTGGTATTGTTGATAGCGCATCAATTTTATTGACTAATTTTCAACATGGAGCAAATCTTGAAGCCGGAACGTTTAGACCTGGATCCTCAAGCAGCAGATGCAGCCAATAACTTTGAACACTGGCTGAGCTGTTTCGAAGCCTTCCTGGAGGTCTCCAACACTGCTGTCACTACAGATGACGCGAAACGGCTTGTCTTGAACTCACGGGTGAGCCACCGAGTCTACTCGATCATCCGAGATGCCACTACTTACGCGGCCGCCATCGCGACGCTAAAGGAACAATACGTGAGGCCTGTTAACGAGGTCTATGCCAGACACCTCCTGGCTACCCGAAAACAGCGCCCCGGGGAATCGGGCGCTGAATATTTACTGGCACTGAGAGTCCTCGGCCGGGACTGTAATTGCAAAGCGGTGACGGCCAAGGAATGCACGGAAGACCTGACCCGAGACGCCTACGTAGCCGGCATCACGTCCAACTATACTCGGCAGAGGCTGCTGGAACAGAGGGGGCTCGACCTGCAGAAGACGGTGGCCCTCGCTAACTCGTTAGACGTGGCCCTCCAGAACATGGATGCCTACCCCCCTGACATGATGGCCACATGGATGCCACGGGAGCAGCCATCTTGGGACCCGGTAAGGCCACAAGCCGCCAGCAGCCCAACTACAGCTGCAATGACCAGAGGCCAGAAATGCTACTTCTGCGGCCAGGCCAAGCACCCCAGACAGCAATGCCCAGCAAAGGACGTGACCTGCTCCAAATGCGGCAAGAAAGGCCACTACGCGAGAGTGTGCAAGGCGAAATCGACCCCCAATTCCAGCAGCGCCGCATGTGAACCGTACAGGCCGCCATTTTGGACCCCACCAACCACGTGTGAGCCGTGCGGGCCGCCATTTTGGACACCACCAGCCGAGGGGGAGCCGCCATCTTGGACACCATCTTGGGACCAGGCCCTCGGCGCGGGCGAATACTACAGCGACCCACCGACCTCGACGATGGCCTCCATCACCCTGGACCAATCTAGGCCCCATCAACTAGCCAGGTCCATGATGAACGTAAAGGTAAATGGCCATGCCACAAATTGCCTTTTCGACTGCGGAAGCACGGAGAGCTTCATCCACCCCGACACGGTGCGACGCTACTCCCTATCGGTTATGCGCACACGCCACCAGGTCTTTATGGCCTCAAAGTCCCATACGGCGGACGTCGGCAGCTACTGTGTAGCGACTCTGACAGTGAACGGCGTGGAGTACAGAGAGTTTAAATTCCTCGTCCTGCCACAGCTCTGCGCTCCCGTACTGCTAGGATTAGACTTCCAGTGCCATCTGGAGAGCGTCACGATGGCATATGGCGGGCCCCTGCCCCCACTTACAGTCTGCAGCCAGCAGAATTTAAACACTGCGCCACGCAAAGTATGCAGCCTGTCCACCCTGAAGGTCAAACCCCCCCCGTTGTTCGCTAACCTCGCCAAAGACTGCAAGCCAATTGCTACTAAAAGCAGGCGGTACAGTGCCGGGGATAGGAGCTTTATTAAATCAGAAGTACAAAGACTCCTGAGGGAAGGGATTATCGAGGGCAGCACCAGCCCATGGCGAGCCCAAGTGGTGGTAGTAAAGAACGGCGAAAAACAGCGCCTGGTTATTGATTACAGCCAGACGATCAATCGATACATGCAATTAGACGCATACCCACTTCCCCGCATATCTGACATGGTCAACCAGATAGCACAATACCGGGTATTCGCGACGATTGATCTGAAGTCGGCATACCACCAGCTCCCCATCGGGCCTGAGGACCGCCAGTACACGGCCTTCGAGGCTGACGGTCACCTCTACCACTTCCTCCGAGTCCCCTTCGGCGTCACCAACGGGGTCTCGGTCTTCCAAAGGGAGATGGACCGGATGGTTGACCAGAACGTGCTGCAGGCCACCTTCCCCTATCTAGACAACGTCACCATCTGCGGCCATGACCGGCAGGACCACGACGCCAACCTAGAAAAATTCCTCCGTATGGCCCAACGGCTGAATCTGACATACAACAGAGAAAAATGTATGTTCCGCACCACGCGCCTCGCTATTCTTGGCTGCGTGGTGGAAAACGGAGTCATCGGCCCCGACCCCGACCGAATGCGCCCCCTCCTGGAACTACCCCTCCCCCCCCACTGCCTAAAAGCCCTGAAGAGATGCCTAGGGTTCTTCTCTTACTACACCCAGTGGGTGCCCAACTATGCGGACAAAGCCCGGCCCCTCATCAAGTCAACCTCCTTCCCCCTGACGGCAGAGGCCCGTGTGGCCTTCACCCTCATAAAAGAGGACATTGCGAAGGCCACAATGCACGCAGTGGATGAGTCCATCCCTTTCCAAGTGGAGAGCGATGCATCCGACTTCGCCCTAGCCGCAACCCTTAACCAGGCGGGGAGACCCGTGGCCTTCTTTTCACGGACCATCCAGGGCCCCGAAATTCGACACTCCTCAGTCGAGAAGGAGGCCCAGGCGATAGTGGAGGCTGTACGGCACTGGAGGCATTACCTGGCCGGTAAACGTTTCACCCTGCTCACTGACCAACGGTCAGTAGCATTTATGTTTAACAACAGACAAAGGGGGAAAATCAAAAATGATAAGATATTGCGGTGGAGGATCGAGTTATCCAACTACAACTACGATATCTTATACCGGCCCGGGAAACTTAATGAGCCCCCAGATGCCCTATCCCGTGGGACATGTGCCAACGCACAAGTCGATAGGCTACGGACCCTCCACAATGATCTCTGCCACCCAGGGGTCACCAGGTTCTTCCACTTTATTAAAGCTCGCAACCTGCCTTACTCCATCGAGGAGGTCAGGACCATGACCAGGAACTGCCAGGTCTGCGCCGAATGCAAACCGCATTTTTATAGGCCAGACAGGGCACACCTGATTAAAGCCACCCGCCCCTTCGAACGTCTCAGCGTCGATTTCAAGGGGCCCCTTCCCTCCTCTGACCGCAACACGTACTTCCTCAATATTATTGACGAGTACTCCCGTTTCCCCTTCACCATCCCCTGCCCAGACATGACCAGCGCCACAGTCATCAGGTGCCTCCACGACCTGTTCGCCATATTTGGCTTCCCCAATTACATCCACAGCGACAGGGGCTCGTCGTTCATGAGAAGGGCATAGCCACGAGCAGGACTACCAGCTACAACCCCCGGGGTAACGGACAGGTAGAGAGGGAGAACGCAACGGTGTGGAAGACCGCCATGCTCGCCCTAAAATCCAAGGGCCTCCCAATCTCCCGCTGGCAAGATGTCCTCCCCGATGCGCTCCACTCCATACGATCACTGCTCTGTACTGCCACAAACGCCACTCCTCACGAGAAGATGTTCGTCTTCCCCAGGAAATCCACCTCGGGGACATCACTACCGCCATGGCTGACGTCTCCGGGACCCGTCCTGCTCAGGAAACACGTGAGGAGCCATAAGACGGACCCCCTGGTCGAAAAGGTTCACCTCCTCCACGCCAACCCACAGTACGCCTACGTGGCGTATCCTGACGGGCGGGAGGACACAGTCTCAATTCGAGACCTCGCACCCTCAGGTACCACCCGAAACACCATCGATCACCATCCACTACCTCCACCCACCACCACTACCCACGACGCACCACCGGGGTGTCTACCACGAACTGACGACATGCCGGTGCCATCCCTACCCCGAGAGGACGACACGCCAGTGCTCCGTCCCACGCGAGAAGCGGCCGCGGGCAAAGAACCGCCGCAACCGGCACCACGAAGATCATTACGGCAGACAAGACCCCCGGAGAGACTTTCGTATACGAACTTTTGAAACACTTCACCCCGCCGGACTCTTTTTTTAAACGAGGGGTGAATGTGGTAAACCACTGTTAACCTGTACATGCCTGTGTGGTAAACCACTGTTAACCCTGTACAAGTCCAGGCATGTCTCAGCCCCTGGCTCCACCCCTAAGCCCGGGTATAAAGGTGACTCACCACCCTTCCCCCGGGAGCTCTTAGGATGGATTCACTAGCAGAGGCATGCTCTAGTTCTTAGTCAATAAAAGCCTACTTCATTTAAGTCCATCTCGTAGTCTTTGGTATTGTTGATAGCGCATCACCATCGTAGCAGAGTCAGATACTCTGAGTACTGCTCAGGAGCAGCAGGTGGCTCTACCACAACCAAGCAGGGACTTGACTGTAAGACGTTCAACAAGGTCTCACAAGCCGCCAGAGCGATTGATCACGACCTGCTAGATTGTTCAGTATGGACTATCGTTAAGGAGTTTCCTTATGGACTTTTTAAGAATGTTGTTAAGAATTGTTGTAACTTAAGGGGGGGGGGGATATAGTAATCTCGGATGTAATGCTTAAGTTATCCACTAGATGGAGACAAATGCTAAGGGTTCATTTACCAGTGTTTTAAGGTAAGCCCTGCTACACAAGTATTTAGGTAATGTGGCCTTGTGGGAATGACTCATAGTATCCTCCATGTTTTTTGCTCGTGCAGTAGAATTAGAAGTGTATGCCTGTAGCTTGTAAGAGCTCTGTTCTCTCCTTATTCTGTGTAATTAAAAGTAACGTTTTGAGTTCCTGAAGTCTCACTTATCGTAGTTATTGGACCTTACTACTCGGATATAACAATATGAGCAAAAAAGACCATGCACCTTTGCCTCCACTCCTGCTCCATTTTCTTTGACTGGCTTGGACTCTCCTAGGCCTGCACTCTGACAGTTAGTCCTGAGCCCAGGTTCTGCTGCTGAATTTCAGGGCCTGTGCTCTGCTGCTTTCTGATTCTTCTGCTTACACGCCCCTCCCACCTGACTGCTGCCAAGCTACAGACCCTCTTCCTGAGATCTGCCAGAGATCCACCCCCAAATTCTGTCAGACCCAGAATGCTAATTGATTGCTACCAGATTACACATGCCTAGAGTTGCCAACCTGCCCAGATTGCCCTGGAGTTTGCAGGAATTAAAGACTAATCTCCAGGACACTGCTGCGCACAACCCAGGAGAAAAATCATAGGGGCATTAAAATATTGTTTTTGTTTTAAATTTTCTTTGAACACTTTTGCCTATTAGTTATAAAAAATATCGGACTAGGGAAAAAGGGCTGTCAAAAACCATCCATTCGGATAATGAAGAGTCTATTCACTTTCCAATTGGTGTGGGAAGGTGGTGCACTGCAAAGATGGACATGTTAGATGACCAATGGCAGGAGTGTTGGGGCGGGGCGGTTGGAGACAGGAGATCATGTCCCCTTTAGGAATATGTCCAACCAGAGTTGGCAACCCTATGCGCACACCCTGTGACACCGCCAGGGGTTTCTTTCTTGAGTGCTGCCAGATTCCTACACCCCACTGCTCCTGAGGCAGAGAGGAAGAAGCAAGGAAGGAGTCAGACACAGGAAGACAAAAATGATTTTTTTTTTTAATGATTGTTTGTGGCCATGCCATCGGAAATCAACTAGTCACAATATAATTTACCTCTCAAAAGTTGAACACAAATTTTTCATGCTGTCTCTAGGCAGCCTCTGATTAACGGGTAACTGATTGCAAGATGTTAGCATTGTCATCAGACAGCTCTTAAGGATGGGGGAAGGAAAAGAGGAGGTAGAAGCCGGCTGTGCGGGGTTGGGGAACTATGAGGTTGGTGGCCGCGGGGGGGGAAGATCTCCAGAGGAGATGAGGTCAGTGACAGTCTTGGAAACGGTGGTTTGATGTTCGGTAGTGGGGTCATGGTCCAGGTGGAGGTAGGAGGAGGTGTCGGAGAGTTGGCGTTCAGCTTCCGCTAGGTAGAGGTCAGTACGCCAAACAACGACAGCACCACCCTTGTCAGCGGGTTTAATAACAATGTCAGGGTTGGATCTAAGAGAATGGAGTGCTGCAAGTTCAGAGGGAGGTAGGTTGGAGTGAGTGAGGGGGGCAGAGAAATGGAGACGGCCGATGTCACGGCGGCAGTTAGCAATAAAAAGATCTAGAGAGGGTAAGAGGCCAGAGGGAGGGGTCCAGGTAGAACGGGAATTCTGCAAGCAGGAGAAAGGGTCAGTCGTGCGGGGGGAAGACTCCTGGCCAAAGAAGTGGGCACGGAGACGAAGGTGGCGGAAAAAGAGCACAGCCCGCTTCTACCTCCTTCCCAAGATCCACAAACAGGACTGCCCTGGTAGACCCATCGTTTCAGCCTGTTCTTGCCCCACGGAACTTATCTCTTCCTATCTCGACTCTATCTTTTCTCCCCTTGTCCAGTCTCTTCCCACCTACATCCGCGACTCTTCGGACGCCCTCCGCCACTTTAACAGTTTCCAGTTTCCTGGCCCCAACCGCTTCCTTTTCACCATGGACGTACAATCCCTCTACACCTCCATCCCCCACCAGGATGGCCTGAGGGCGCTCCGCTTCTTCCTCGAACAGAGGCCCAACCAGTCCCCATCCACCACCACCCTCCTCCGCCTGGCTGAACTTGTTCTCACATTGAACAACTTCTCCTTTAACTCCACTCATTTCCTCCAAATCAAAGGTGTTGCTATGGGTACCCACATGGGTCCCAGCTATGCCTGCCTTTTCGTGGGATATGTGGAACACTTTGTTCCAGTCCTACTCAGGTCCCCTCCCTCACCTCTTTTTCCAATACATTGATGACTGTATCGGTGCCATTTCCTGCTCTCGCCCCGAACTAGACAATTTCATTCACTTTGCCTCCAATTTCCACCCTTCCCTCACCTTCACATGGTCCATCTCTGACTCTTCCCTTCCCTTCCCTTCCTCGACTTCTCCGTCTCCATCTCTGGGGATAGGTTATCGACCAATATTCACTACAAGTCCACTGACTCCCACAGCTACCTGGACTACACTTCCTCACACCCCGCCTCCTGTAAGGAATCTATTCCATTCTCCCAGTTTCTCCGTCTCCGTTGTATCTGCTCCGACGATGCCACCTTCCACACCAGTGCTTCCGACATGTCTTCCTTTTTCCGCAACCGAGGATTCCCCTCTACTGTGGTTGACATGGCCCTCGACCGTGTCCGTTCTATCTCCCGCACTTCTGCCCTCACCCCTGCCCCTCCCTCCCGGAACCACGATAGGGTTCCCCTTGTCCTCACCTTTCACCCCACCAGCCTCCACATCCAACGGATCATCCTCCGCCATTTCCGCTACCTCCAAAGTGTTCCCACCGCCAAACACATCTTCCCCTCCCCTCCCCTTTCAGCATTCCGTAGGGACCGCTCCCTCCGAGACACCCTAGTCCACTCCTCTATCACCCCCAACAGCCCTTCCCCTTCGCCTGGCACCTTCCCATGCAAGCGCAGGAGATGTAACACCTGCCCCTATACCTCCCCCCTTCCCACTGTCCAGGGCCCCAAACACCCCTTCCAGGCGAAACAGCGATTTACTTGTACTTCTTGCAATCCAGTATACTGTATTCGCTGCTCACGATGCAGTCTCCTCTACATTGGGGAGACCAAATGCAGATTGGGTGACCGCTTTGCGGAACACCTCCGTTCAGTCCGTAAGGGTGACCCCGAGCTTCCGGTCGCCTGTCATTTTAATTCACCACTCCATTCCCACTCGGACCTCACCGTCCTTGGCCTCTTGCATTGTTCCACGGAAGCTCAACGTAAACTCGAGGAACAGCACCTCATCTTCCGATTAGGCACTTTGCAGCCTTCCAGACTCAATATCGAGTTCAACAATTTCAGATCATAACCTCGGCCCCTATTACATTTTTACTTATTTTTTTTTCCACCCCTGTGTTTTGGATCTTCCCTTCCCCCCCTTTCCTTTTTTTTCTCTCTCGCACACGGCAACTGTCTCCCATCCTGCCAGTACACTTCACACCTAATCTTGCCGTCTTTTGTCTCCACTGTCCTATTACCATCTCGTCTGGTTTTGAATACCTCTTAATGTCCCTTTTACTTCTTTTACTTCTTTTGTTCTATCGCAGCCCTGCCTTCGATCTATTTTATTTCCTTCCCAGTTTGAAAAAGGGTTAGACCCGAAACGTCACTCTAATTTCTCTCCACGGATGTTGCCTGGCCTGCTGAGTTTTTCCAGCATTTTCTGTTGTTATTTCGGATTTCCAGTGTCTGCAGTATTTTGCTATCATCATAATCTGCTTGCTCTGCATGCTGCTGGCGATCGTTAGATGTGCACGTGCAAACCCCTTTACCAAGATGGCATGCAGCGCACTTCCTGTCAGAAGTATGCGCGCACATCTTGGATGCCATTTGTGAGCAATAGGAGGCCAGGAAGTGCTTAAAAAACAGGTGCCACAGAGCCCAATTTAGTCCCCTAAGTCTTTAGACATTGCGAGAATGTGGCAGTTAAAATAAAAAACAAAGGGAAAATGTAGTTTGCTCTTGATGCCATTCTACACATTTTTAAAAGCAACTTGAGCACTTGCTAATCTTAATGAGAAAACTATCTTACACATGACAGTAGATTTCAGTCCCAATTAAATCAACCAATGTAGAACTTTTATCTATCAAATTCTTCCTCCGAGCTCCCCATGATGGCTCAAGTAGTTGATCACTTTTGAGTAGCTGACCATACAAACCAGCAAGGTGCCAGTGATCCGAATATGTGCTAGGTTAGTTAATTTCAGACACGGCAGCAATTAGGCTGTACAATTGATCTCAGGGTCCTACGTAACGAAGGGGATAATCAACTACAAGTGACGCCTGCTGCAAATCCTGTGTGTGGATGGCAGATGAGGACAGGATAGGGTTCAGCTCTGATGATACCTGTAGGCTCGCTGGAAACCGATTTGGAAAAGAGTCTTCTGTACTGTCCATTTACTACTTGCTTCCAACAAGCCTATAGGATAGTATAAAAGATTTATCAATTTTTAAAATACTTCCATTTAAAAAAAAATCCAAATCACAAACACTGAATTGTAAATAGACACTGAGCTAGCCCAGTGCTTCTGCTTGTTCATGCTGTGATGAAATTTCTTCAATGCACGCATGCTGATCTAGCTCAAAACAGTTAACTAGTCATCATAGGAGTTTGGGGTTCTGGGGCAAATCAAGAGCCCCATGAAAAAGTGGATCTGCATTGTCATCAACTGAATAAAGGCCAGTAAATGTGTATGTTCTAGTGTAGTTAACTGCACTAGCAAAACAGGTAGTAAAGAATTACATATCAACAGATCTGATCATACAATGCAGTGAAGTATATTTTATGACTTGAAGAGGCCACTAAATAAAGAAATGTAGAAGTTCCTTGAATCTAATAGTGGAAGCAACACATTAAATTTGTAACCTCTCTGACTTTAGCTGTTTCATTTTATTTAACATTTGCTCTGCTGTTGTCTGGAAAGTTGAGCTACTGTGTTGTTTTGCTAACAACAACCTGCACTTATAACATCGAAAAATATCCCAAGGCACTTGACAGAGGTATGAGGAAAATGGACAGCAAGCCAAAGGGGCGATTAACAAGGCATGACCAAAACCTTTTTGAAGATAGGTTTTAAAGAGAGCCTTGAGTGGGAGGTAAAGAGGCAGAAAGATCTAGGGAGGAAATTCCAGAGAGTTGAACTTAGGTGGCTGAAGGTATGACTGTCAATGGTGGATGGGAAATATGCAAGAGGCTGGAGAGAGAGTAATGGAGAATTTGGGTGGGGCTTGTAGTTCTCAAGGAGGTGGAAGAATGTGGGAGAGGGTGAGATGAAGAAAAAGGCAATGGAGGGATTTAATCTACTGCTTCTGTCTTACTTAACTGTGTTCAGCGTTCCATCTAAACCTGGTTACAAAAATTTGGCCTGTCAAGTTCCAAAAAAGTCAGGGAGAGAGCAAATTACCTTGCTAACAGAGTTCTGCCTGAACACCAAACAACTGGAAAAGCATGCTCAATACCAGATGAACTTGAAGGTACAGCTGGGGCTCAAATTTTGCAACTTCTGCAGCAAGAATATTTGTCCACCAGAGCCTAAGGACTGGATTTTGTGAATGGAGGTGAGTTGGAGGCGGGACTGCTGCTTGCCAGGTCTCAGTCCCGCCTCCATCATCTTCTGGCCAACCAGCGGGATTTTCCCCTGATTGACCTCGTTAAGCCTGCCCTGCGGGCTCAGCAGGCCAATTAGGGGGAAGTCACTGACAGAGCACTTCAACGTCTGACGTGCCATCTGTCAAGATTTCTTGAAAGAAGAAATGTCAGCGTTTGACAGCTCTGTGAAGCTGTCAAACACTGACATTCTGTGTAGTTTGATGAGCCCTTGTGTTCAGCACTCATCAAACCTTTCTACCTTGTAGAAATCAGATGAATGTTGGTTCGGAGGATCCAACAGCCAGTCTGTGAAATCTACAATGAAGGTGTCGGGACTCCGGATCCACTGCGGCTGAAGGCTGTAGGCAGAAACAAAGGTAAGTGAACATTTTATAAAACTTTACAATCACCTCACATACCTACCACTCCACACTTGCACCCATCACTCACCTCTACATTGCACTTTCAGACCTCTCCAATCCCCGCAGACCTCCTACTCGACTCCTCCACCCCAGCGGGGTTCTCAGAGGTTGGGAAGCCTGCACTTGTAAAGCTAAAATGGGACTAATCCTTTTTTCTGCCTGTGAACTACCTGTTAACAGGCAGTTAATAGGATATAATCCCTTTCCCGCCTCGAAGAGACGGGACCCGGGGCAGGACGGCTTCCCGCCTCCTGGCAAAGGGCACGAAGGTGGGATGGGGGGTGGGGGGTGGGGGGGGTTTGCCAGCCGCCCCCACATTCTGCAACTTTACCGGCAGTCCTGCCTCCATACCCGCCTCCTCGGGGCTGACAAAATCCAGCCCGTAGTCGCGCACACACACTGAGCCCATTCCAGTTTTTGGATCTACACATGTAATCAATTTTTAATATGGACAGCACCCAGTAGCAGTTACATCTATGCAAAATAATTTGGTACTTTTGCAGGTTAGACAATAAAAGGTTTTTAGATATAGCTAATGTATGTCCATTCAAGTGATGCTCGACTGCAGTAGCTTCCATTCCCTGCTACCTGTCGCAATCTTTAACTTACCAATATAATGGCTACTTCTGTTTGAGAAAAGAAAAGACAGACTTTCACGACTCAGGATGTCCCAAATCACTTTACAGCCAATGAAGTACTTATGAAGTGTAGTCACTGTTGTAATGTAGAAAGATTTCAGGGCCAGCAATGATCAGTAGGACTAGAGGCCTTCTGGATGCTGTTTTTGGACAACAGCTTGAAGGTCCCAAAGCTGGCAGCCATTATCATTGCTGCAGGCTTCTCAGGCCTGCAATCACCCACTTTCCCACTCCTCTTTTGGCCACATACCCATTCTAAGGGGAGTTCTGGCATCGGGGGCACATCAGGGCCATGTTATTACTCTAAATCTGGAGATACAGGTGGGTTCAGATCCGTTCAAGTCCAAGAGCCATATGCAAATTGCTATCTCTGGCCATCTGGCCCACAAAACACAGCTAATTAAATTCTATTTATACTTTTATTTCTTACTTGCTGGTTTATCTTGTTTGAATTTTGCGGGATTTGAGATTCGGAATAGGCTATTCTTAGTGCTGTTTTGGGGATAAATCCTAAATCGGAACACTAAGATCTGTCAGTATGTGCAACTTCAGATGTATAAAAATTAACTGGAACACAGCATTAACTATACGTGGCCCAAAAATGTTCCATGTTATTTTCTGCACAATAGATGAAAATATGTATCAGTGTCCAAAGTGTGAGAGGGGCTACCTATTGTGCCAGATCAGGAAAAGGATGACAGATTTGGAGGGAAATTTTCTGAAGCTGCAGTCCTCCCTCAACTCAAAGAGGCTAGTGCAACAATGAAATACTTATGGACTTTGTTGGGATTTTTTTGGGTGTCTATGACAAGTAGCTTATACAGAGAGGTTGGTAAGGAGATACCAGTCCCTGTTCCCAGTCATGGATTTTCCTGGAACATCAGAAACTGGGACATCACTCCTTACATCTGGACAATCCAGTAATATAATAATATATTACACAAAATATAATAATGAATAGTCAACATGGATTTCAAAAGGGAAGGTCTTGCTGGACCGACCTTATTGAAATTTTTGAAGAGGTAACAGAGAGAGTAGACAATAGTAATGCAGTAGATGTAATTTATCTGGATTTTCAAAAGGCCTTCGATAAGGTACCCCATAATGGACTGATGAACAAGGTCAGAGAATGTGG
The DNA here is from genome assembly GCF_052327205.1 of Somniosus microcephalus. Taxonomy (NCBI): domain Eukaryota; kingdom Metazoa; phylum Chordata; class Chondrichthyes; order Squaliformes; family Somniosidae; genus Somniosus; species Somniosus microcephalus. The sequence continues at coordinate 178,803,087 of NC_140989.1, forward strand.
AGTCAGGGGACAAGTAGCAGAATAGAATGCTAGTTGGCTTCAGAACAGAAAGCAGAGAGTAGGAGTAAAGGGTAATTATTCACAGTGAAGGTGGGTAGTGGTGTTCCACAAGGATCAGTGCTGGGACCACTGCGGTTCACAATTTACAGTAACGATTTAAACTTAGGAATCAAAAACACAATTTCTAAATTTGCAGATGACACCAAATTGGGGGGGGGGAAGGGGGAGGGGGAGGGGAGATAGTCAATACTGAGGAGGACTGCAACAAGTTACAAGAGGCCATTAATAAACTTGCAGAATGGGCAAATGAAGTTCAACATAGACAAATGTGAGGTATTATATTTTGTTAGGAAGGGTATGGAGGTCACTTATCACTTGGAGGGTGGGAGTCTAGGTGGGGTAGAGGAACAAAGGGATCTGGGAGTACAAATACACAAAACACTAAAAGTTGCGTCACAGGTTAACAAGGCCATAAAGAAGCAAACCAAGCACTGGGGTTTATTTCTAGAGGTATAGAATTGAAAAGTAGGGAAGTTATGCTAAACCTGTAATGAACCTTGGTTAGACCACACTTGGAGTACTGCATGCAGTTCTGGTCACCATATTATAAAAAGGATATAGAGGCACTGGAGAGGGTACAGAGAATATTTACAAGGATGATAACAGAAAGGGTATACATATCAGGAAAGGATGAACAAGCTGGGTCTCTTTACTCTTGAAAAAAGATGGCTGAGGGGTGATCGAAAAGAGGTCTTTAAAGTTCTGAAAAATTTTGAGAGTGGGTAGAGAGAGAATCTTTCCACTTGTGGGGAAGAGCATAACTAGAGGCCATCAATATAAGATAGTCACCAAGAAATCCAATAGGGAATTCAGAAGAAACTTCTTTACCCAAAGAGTGGTGAGAAAGTGGCACTCGCTACCACAGGGAGTGGTTGAAGCGAATAGTATAGATGCATTTAAGGGGAGGCTGGCCAAGCATATGAGAGAAAAGGGAATAGAGGGTTATGCTGATAGATTTAGATGAGGAAAGACGGGAGGAGGCTCATGTGGAGCATAAACGCCGGCATGGACTGGGTGGGCCGAATGGCCTGTTTCTGTGCCGTATATCCTATGTAATATTTCCAAATGTTTGGGAGGTCCTCTTTTCATTCTGGGAGCTGAATGTACTTGAGCACTATTTGCAGCCTCTTGCTTGCCCAGCTGAACTTGGAGAAGTATTCTTGTGTCTTGGCATCACTGGGTTAAGCAATGGATTCTTCTAACCCTACTTGTAATACATTGCTTGTGAATTTAGTAGTGAATAGATTTGTAATGTGATGCCTAGAAATTGAGCAGCAAATCTGTAGCGTATTGCCTGTGAATGAAGCTGCTAATTGAAATTATAGTATTAAGTCTGCAATCAGTTCTAGTACTTCGCTGTTATTACTGCCTCAGAGCAAATCACTTTTTAAAAGTAATGCATGGATCAATTATAAATAGTCTGAAGTTAGGCCTGCTGAAACTAGTTGTACTTACTTTCATAAATACAAAAGCAAGATACTGTGGATGCTAGAAATCTGAAATAAAAACAGAAAATGCTGGAAATACTCAGGTCAGGTAGCATCTGTGGAGCGAGAAACTGAATTACCGTTTTAGGTCGATGACCTATCGTCAGAACTGTTGTGTCTGTACTTACTTTCATTTGCTTCACTACTACTATTCTGTGGATTGACAAATGGTACGGTGTGGTACTGAGTCCAACAGAACATGAAAGCTTCAATCTGTACTGAGTTAGCTGACCTCAACATGACAATTTAGCCTCAGTGTTCACTGGGCTAAGTAGAGAAAAAAAGAAACTGGTGTGGCTGCCTATTCCTGATAAATGCATGTGTATGGACATCAGCAAGAACAGTATTTGGCTCAGCTGTGATACTTTCCACAGTCAAACAGCCTTACAACGCTCACTATCTAAAGTGACACATTTAGAATGGCCACTTGGTGAGGTACTGGAGATCTGCTGACCCCTGAAGAACTGCAATAGCCATGCCTTCAGAAGAGCAGAGCAAAATATGGAAGAGGGAAACGGAATAAGAAAATCCTTTCACTAAGGTGGGAGAATAGTAAAATTCTCTAAAGAGTGGTTTTACTCTATGTTATTCTTGATCTAACCAATACACTTTGGTATTTGTGTCCTGATATTATAGCCATGTGCTGTCACTCGTCATCCATTATTTCTTGAACAATACAAAAATGTTTAAATGCTCGTATTGGGCATTAGAAATTTCAGTTACTGAAAAAATGGCATCTGAAAAAAAATTCAGAAAGCATTTTGAATGATTTAGTGGAACCCAGTGGCCAGATTGTGTAAGCACAAGGTGATAGACTCTCGCTATAAATTAGCAGCTATTGTGGGTCACAGTGACACCCTTAACATCACAGTACCATGTACAGGAGTAACAGGCACTTATAATGAATTTTCAACTAAATGCACACCACCATATACTGAATTTAGCATAAAATGTACATATATAGCTATTACATATTAAATGCATTATGTGGAGCATGTGTTTCTTCCAAAACTTTCATATGAAGCTTGCAGCTTTGGATAAACTCATTATAGTAGAAGTACCAGTTTATACATCTTTGCATTAAATAAAGTTTCCTTCCCTCCTCTGTGGTTTCATTAAATAAAATGTTTTTTGCACATCACTATTTATGCATATAAATTTAAAAAACTGCTCCCTGGTTCAGACATCTATTGATATAATAGATTCTTTTAATAAATTTAAATTAAGATTCAGCAGAATTCAGGCTATCTTGTTCCCCCTCACCATGTCCTACTCTTTCTTGAGATTTTTATTGTAAAATATGCATATTACGTATGTTTCTTCTTTTGTTTTTTTAAACATTTGAACTTTCCTGCTTACTGCCCCCTACAGTCTGTTCTTTAACTTTCTATTTTAATGTTCTTTATTTAAAAAAACCTTTCTGGCCCTTGGACTATCCTTCACTCCCAACACTGCTCTACTCTCGTACTGCTATCGTACTGCTCTACTCTCTCCACTCTCCCCAACTCTGCTCTACTCTCTCCCCTTTCCCCAACTCTGCTCTACTCTCTCCCCCTTTCCCCAACTCTGCTCTACTCTCTCCACTTTCCCCAACTCTGCTCTACTCTCTCCCCTTTCCCCAACTCTGCTCTACTCTCTCCCCTTTCCCCAACTCTGCTCTACTCTCTCCCCCTTTCCCCAACTCTGCTCTACTCTCTCCCCTTTCCCCAACTCTGCTCTACTCTCTCCCCTTTCCCCAACTCTGCTCTACTCTCTCCCCTTTCCCCAACTCTGCTCTACTCTCTCCCCCTTTCCCCAACTCTGCTCTACTCTCTCCCCTTTCCCCAACTCTGCTCTACTCTCTCCCCTTTCTCCAACTCTGCTCTACTCTCCCCCTTTCCCCAACTCTGCTCTACTCTCTCCCCTTTCCCCAACTCTGCTCTACTCTCTCCCCCTTTCCCCAACTCTGCTCTACTCTCTCCCCCTTTCCCCAACTCTGCTCTACTCTCCCCCTTTCCCCAACTCTGCTCTACTCTCTCCCCCTTTCCCAACTCTGCTCTACTCTCCCCCCTTCCCCAACTCTGCTCTACTCTCCCCTTTCCCCAACTCTGCTCTACTCTCTCCCCTTTCCCCAACTCTGCTCTACTCTCTCCCCCTTTCCCCAACTCTGCTCTACTCTCTCCCCCTTTCCCCAACTCTGCTCTACTCTCCCCCTTTCCCCAACTCTGCTCTACTCTCTCCCCCTTTTCCCAACTCTGCTCTACTCTCCCCCTTCCCCAACTCTGCTCTACTCTCCCCTTTCCCCAACTCTGCTCTACTCTCTCACCCTTTCCCCAACTCTGCTCTACTCTCTCCCCTTCCCCAACTCTGCTCTACTCTCTCCCCCTTTCCCCAACTCTGCTCTACTCTCCCCCCTTTCCCCAACTCTGCTCTACTCTCTCCCCCTTTCCCCAACTCTGCTCTACTCTCTCCCCAACTCTGCTCTACTCTCTCCCCCTTTCCCCAACTCTGCTCTACTCTCTCCCCCTTTCCCCAACTCTGCTCTACTCTCTCCCCTTCCCCAACTCTGCTCTACTCTCTCCCCCTTTCCCCAACTCTGCTGTACTCTCTCCCCAACTCTGCTCTACTCTCTCCCCCTTTCCCCAACTCTGCTCTACTCTCCCCTTTCCCCAACTCTGCTCTACTCTCGCCCCCTTTCCCCAACTCTGCTCTACTCTCCCCTTCCCCAACTCTGCTCTACTCTCCCCCTTTCCCCAACTCTGCTCTACTCTCGCCCCCTTTCCCCAACTCTGCTCTACTCTCCCCTTCCCCAACTCTGCTCTACTCTCCCCTTTCCCCAACTCTGCTCTACTCTCCCCCTTTCCCCAACTCTGCTCTACTCTCCCCTTCCCCAACTCTGCTCTACTCTCTCCCCTTTCCCCAACTCTGCTCTACTCTCCCCTTTCCCCAACTCTGCTCTACTCTCTCCCCTTTCCCCAACTCTGCTCTACTCTCTCCCCTTTCCCCAACTCTGCTCTACTCTCTCCCCCTTTCCCCAACTCTGCTCTACTCTCTCCCCCTTTCCCCAACTCTGCTCTACTCTCTCCCCTTTCCCCAACTCTGCTCTACTCTCTCCCCCTTTCCCCAACTCTGCTCTACTCTCCCCCCTTTCCCCAACTCTGCTCTACTCTCTCCCCCTTTCCCCAACTCTGCTCTACTCTCTCCCCCTTTCCCCAACTCTGCTCTACTCTCCCCCCTTTCCCCAACTCTGCTCTACTCTCTCCCCCTTTCCCCAACTCTGCTCTACTCTCCCCCCTTCCCCAACTCTGCTCTACTCTCTCCCCTTTCCCCAACTCTGCTCTACTCTCTCCCCCTTTCCCCAACTCTGCTCTACTCTCCCCCCTTCCCCAACTCTGCTCTACTCTCTCCCCCCTTTCCCCAACTCTGCTCTACTCTCTCCCCCTTTCCTCAACTCTGCTCTACTCTCCCCCTTTTCCCAACTCTGCTCTACTCTCTCCCCCTTTCCCCAACTCTGCTCTACTCTCCCCTTTCCCCAACTCTGCTCTACTCTCTCCCCCTTTTCCCAACTCTGCTCTACTCTCTCCCCCTTTCCCCAACTCTGCTCTACTCTCCCCCCTTCCCCAACTCTGCTCTACTCTCCCCTTTCCCCAACTCTGCTCTACTCTCTCCCCTTTCCCCAACTCTGCTCTACTCTCTCCCCCTTTCCCCAACTCTGCTCTACTCTCTCCCCCTTTTCCCAACTCTGCTCTACTCTCTCCCCCTTTCCCCAACTCTGCTCTACTCTCCCCCCTTCCCCAACTCTGCTCTACTCTCCCCTTTCCCCAACTCTGCTCTACTCTCCCCCCTTCCCCAACTCTGCTCTACTCTCTCCCCCTTTACCCAACTCTGCTCTACTCTCTCCCCCTTTCCCCAACTCTGCTCTACTCTCTCCCCTTTCCCCAACTCTGCTCTACTCTCTCACCCTTTCCCCAACTCTGCTCTACTCTCTCCCCTTCCCCAACTCTGCTCTACTCTCTCCCCCTTTCCCCAACTCTGCTCTACTCTCTCCCCCTTTCCCCAACTCTGCTCTACTCTCTCCCCCTTTCCCCAACTCTGCTCTACTCTCCCCCCCTTTCCCCAACTCTGCTCTACTCTCCCCTTTCCCCAACTCTGCTCTACTCTCTCACCCTTTCCCCAACTCTGCTCTACTCTCTCCCCTTTCCCCAACTCTGCTCTACTCTCCCTCTTTCCCCAACTCTGCTCTACTCTCTCCCCTTTCCCCAACTCTGCTCTACTCTCCCCCCTTCCCCAACTCCGCTCTCTCTCCCCCTTTCCCCAACTCTGCTCTCTCCCCTTTCCCCAACTCTGCTCTACTCTCTCCCCCCTTCCCCAACTCCGCTCTCTCTCCCCCTTTCCCCAACTCTGCTCTCTCCCCCTTTCCCCAACTCTACTCTCTCCCCTTTCCCCAACTCTACTCTACTCTCTCCCCTTTCCCCAACTCTACTCTACTCTCTCCCCTTTCCCCAACTCTACTCTCTCCCCTTTCCCCAACTCTGCTCTACTCTCTCCCCTTTCCCCCGACTCTGCTCTACCTTCTGCCTTTCACTCCCACTACACTCTACCTTCCCTCTCTTCCCTCATATTCTCTATCTTCCCCTTCTGTCCATTCTGGCCTCCAGTATTGCTCCTGTCCAATCATCTTCCCACCCTCCACCCCATTCATCCTGCCACCCTCCACCCCAGTCATCCTTAAGACTACACTTGGTCTTGACATAGAAACATCGAAGATAGGAGCAGGAGTAGGCCATTCGGCCCCTCGAGCCTGCTCCGCCATTCAATGCGATCATGGCCGATCATCCAAATTCAGTACCCTGTCCCTGCTTTCTCCCCATACCCCTTGATCCCTTTGACCTCCTGTGTGCAACTCTGCAGGAGACAAGTATATATCTGAATCCAACAGTTAACTTTATTAGTTCTAAGGAACAAATTTAAAATCATCTAACCATTCTTACCAAACTTTTCCCGAGTCAATCATGGAATTAGAGTGCAGATGTTAAAGGAATCATAATACAATGCTGCAATGGTTACAAGCAAAACAAGTACTCATTTTCCTGATCATTTAAGGGCGATCAATAGCAAGTCTTTGCATCATGATTTGACCATTTAACTATTATTTTACTTTTACTGTAAAGGAGAATTCTATTCCAACCACTAAAATGTTTTTTATATCAAACAGAGTTAAATGACAAGTCAAATTGCAGTAGACTGTCCTAAACAAATCTTACTCCTATGCCTGCTGAATTTAGAAACAGAAATAAGAATCTTCACTTTACTCTGTCGCATGCCTTTCATACACCAAAGGAGAGCAACACAGCCAGCAATTGAAAAATGGCCAACAATAAATACTTAACAACCATGAATAGTATTTACAAATTGTTATCAGTGGGCAAATTCTATATGGTGGAGGTAAGCAAATTTGAAGTGGTTCGAGCTAAAGTTAGTTAACATTTTAGCTAGCACTTTGTAGTCACACTTTGGAAGGAAACCTTCTTTATACATGTACTAAAAAAGTAACCATACAGAATAAATATGGCCATCTGATTGTTTTTGTGTAGAACATACAAGTGCAGTATCATGGGGTAACAAAGGCTTTGAAAAATTTAGAGGCCTATATACATCTACTCTTGGAACTTTACTAGACTGCGGCTTTCTAATGTAAGCAGTCATGTCCATTTTTCTCCAAATGTTGACTCTAAGGCTGGTTTGTTTTTCTCTCCCAAGCTTGCTGAAAGGGACTGGCTCACTTGTCATGGAGATGTTGCTAGTCAAGATGTGTGATTTGGAATGGTTATTGACAAATTCTGGGTTATCACTTTCGGGCATCTGAGGAATCTCTTGGATTTAAATATTTAAGTATTGATAGTGCTAACAATCCAAAATAATGATTAAAACATCCAGAAGAAACAACCTTCAAGAACGCAAGATAGAATTATAGGTAAGTAACTTTGATATCAGCGTACAAAGAACCATTACTTGTTCATAATTAATTGGTGCTAAAACTGTTGCAGTGACACTGCATTTCTATGACTTATGCCTAACTGCACCTTGCTTTTAAGTCTACCCTTTCTTAGGGTCAGTGTGTTTTAAGTAACCAGTTTAATAGATTAGTTATCCTATGGAGAAGGGAAAACTGGCAGAGACAATAAAGGGAGGACGATGAAACAGGATTTTGCAAGCGCAGAAACTAAAACTTACCTTACAGGTCATGACTTTTTATCTCCACAATATTCTCACTCTTAACAGATCCCTAAACTGATTATGCTACCTCATGCAATGGGGGGAAACTTGACCCCCAAGATAGGGTGCTTTTGGAGTAGGTGGATTGTTAAAATAACTGAATATGACATTGAGTCCATTTCCGGGTTTAACAGAGGCGCGTTTGGAAGGCTGCGAGTAAACTACTCGCTGAAGTCGGGGCTTTAATTAATGCAGGCCGGTGGGTACTTATCGAAGCAATTAATATCCTTATAGACATTAATTAAGTCTTTTTCAATTGAATTTTACTTCACTTTAAATATATTGGGGGGAATTTTTACTTCCTGACGTGCTGGGAGTGGGAGGGGGTGCGGGGGCTGGTCCGGTAGCATGCAGGAAACCCGGAAGTCTGGGTTTCCCCGCATGCTGAGTCGATTTAACTCCAGAGCGTGCGACTCTTGGCCCTGACAGGTTCCCTGCCCGGAAGTCAGCCTGATTGACAGGCTTGGATTCCAGTCGGGGGGCGGGGAGCACTCCCAGAGGAGGCCGCAGGACCAGTTAGATCCGATTCCCGACCCCCAGGGGATCCCATCGCTGACCCCGGGGGAGGGAGGGGGTGTGGTCTGATGGTTTCAAAATTCTCATCCTTGTTTTCAACTCCCTCCATGGCCTCGCTCCTCCCTATATCTGTAATTTCCTCCAGCCCCACAACCCCCCCCCAAAGATATCTGAGCTCCTTTAATTCTGCCCTCTTGATTTTAATCGCTCCACCATTGGTGGCTATGCCTTCAGCTGCCAAGGCACTAAGCTCTGGAATTCCCTCCCTAAACCGCTCAGCCTCTCTATAAACCTTTAAGATGCTCCTTAAAACCTACCTCTTTGACCAAGCTTTTGGTAATCTGCCCTAATATCTCCTTATGTGGCTCGGTGTCAAATTTTGTTTTATAATGCTTCTGTGAAAAACCCTGGGATGTTTTACTACGTTAAAGGCACTATATAAATACAAGTTGTTGTTGTTGTGCCTGCTCTTCAAGCTGTAAATAAATATTCCCTTTTGTTATATCCGTGTATCTTAATGTTGTGCCCTTCAATAATCAGACAAAGACTGAAGGGAACGATCAACAAGTGTTTACTGAATGAGGGTTCAAACTGCAACTGACTGCACAGATCACTACTCAGGGTTTATATACAGGTGTGGTCACTGCCGGTACTACAGGATACAGGAGCTGTAAAAAGTAGTTCTCCCCCTTAAAAAGGTACATACATTACAATTCCTCCCCTTTTAGATTAACAGTACCATAACACTCATTTAACAATTAAATATCAAACTAATTACAATTAACACTTTTAACATGCAACATTAACTGAAAATAGTCTATTTATAAATTCAGTCTTTGGGGAGGCTTCCTGATTCTTTCTGGATAACGCCTTTCCCGAGTGTCTCGCTCTTGGTGCGGAGGCAATTCTAACACCCTGTCGTCAGTTGATTCATCAGCTTCCAATGCTATTGTTTCTGAGGTAGATGCGACCTGTACGTCGAGTTCCTCACCAGGTACGTATGGCCGAGACATGGGGTTGACTCGTTCCTGTGACTCTAGGATCTGGTCAGCATGGCGTCTCACAATGTTCTCCCCAACATCCACTGTGTACATTAGTGGCCCCTGCCGTGTGCATATCGTTCCTGGTTGCCATTTCTCTGTTCGGTAGTCGCGGGCCAAGACTGGTTGCCCTACATTGAAGCTCCTTGTCGGCTTCTCATCGATGTGCTGGAATTGCTTACTCTCAACATCTCTTCGTACATTTGGTCTGAGCAAATCCAGACGAGATCTCAACCTTCGGTTAAAGAACATCATGGCCGGGGCCTGGTTGGTGACTGCATGTGTCGCATTTCTGTAGGCTAACAGGAAATTGTCCACCTTATGCTGCAGTGGAATGTCGTCATCGCACATGGCCTTTACTGCTTTTTTAAAGGTTTGTATGAACCTCTCAGCCAATCGATTTGTGGCTGGATGATAGGGGGCGGATGTGTAATGCCTTACCCCGTTCCTTTTCATAAATCTTCGAAACTCTTCGGACACAAACTGTGGTCCGTTATCAGAGCAAATCTGCTCTGGCAAGCCGTTCCTGGCAAAAATGGTCCGTAGGACTGCAATAGTTTTCTCCGTGGTGGTGAAGGACATTTTGATCACCTCAGGCCATTTCAAGTGCGCATCCACGGCTATTAAAAACATTGAGTCCATGAATGGCCCAGCAAAATCAATATGCACCCATTGCCATGGAGATGAGGGCCACTCCCATGGGTGTAGAAGGGCATGTGGTGGTGCATTTTGGACCTTCTGGCATCCTGAGCAGCTCTTTGTCAGGTCCTCGATTTGCTGATCGATCCCCGGCCACCACACATAAGCCCTAGCAAGGCTTTTCATTTTCACCCCTCCCAGATGACCTTCGTGAAGCTCATTGAGCACTCTCTCCCTTAACTTGGGTGGAATTACCACTCGGGATCCACACATCAAGGTCCCCTGACATACTGACAGCTGTTCTCTTCTGGATGAGAATGCTGGCAACAGTGAGTCGCCATGTGCTGGCCATCCCTTCACCGTCAAATCATATACCCGAGACAGTGTCGGGTCATTTCGGGTCTCCTTCTCTATACCAGCGTTAGTTACTGGCAAGCATTCAATTATAGTCGAATGAAATATTTCGACAGGATCCACTGCTGGTGCTTCGTGTGATACTGCAATGCTGAAAGCCTTGTCCAGCGTAAGATCCTTTTCTGATAGAAGCCGTTTCTGGGTTCCTTCACTTTGAAGCCCACACACAAACTTGTCCCTTAAAGTATCTGCTAGTCCCGTTCCAAACTGGCAGTGTTTCGATAGCTTGCGCAGTTCCGTTAAATACTCAGCATTACTTTCATCTTTATGCTGGTTCCTTTTGTGAAACTTAAATCTTTCTGCTATCAGCAGCGGTGTGGGGTTTAAGTGGTCCTGTAGGATTGACACTATGTTTTCAAAATCCTTTTCTACTGACTTCTCTGGGGTTACTAGGTTTCGTAGTAAGCCATACATTTTTGCACCCATTGAATTCAACAATACCAGCGCTTTCTTGTCATCTGGCACTTCATTAGCCTTGCAGTATACTTCTATGCGTTTGACATATGTCGTCCAATCTTCGACTTCATTGTCGAACGCTGTGATACTGCCACTCTTCGGCATTTTTGGGTGTGGTTAAACTGGCTTAAAATGGCGTCTCCCGCGCTTTCCTTTCTTCCCCGCTGCGGCTTAAAATAGCGTCTCCCGCGCTTTCCTTTCTTCCCCGCTGCAGCTTAAAATGGCGTCTCCCGCACTGCTGCCAACACCGCTCTCGGCGGTCCTTGTGGCAAATGGCGACGCCCTGTGGGTTTCGTGCGCTGCTCCTGCGCTGCTGCCAATGCCGCTCTCTGCGGTCCTCGTGGCAATGGCAGCGCCTCGCGTTTTCCTGCGCGCCTCTCTCTCCCGTTGACGCTGCTCGGCCCTTGAACACCGACTGCGCTCTGCTCTCTCTCGTCTCTCTCCCCGTTGACGCCGCTCGGTCCTAAACACCGGCTGCGCCCTGTGCGCTCTGCCCTCTCTCTCTCTCTCCCCCGTCGACGCTGCTCGGCCTTTTTCTGTGCCGCTCGGTCGGCTCTAGCCGCCGCTGTCCGGGAAGGGTCTGCACAGTACCTGTTGTCAGCCCGTTTCGCTGGACCACCGTGACTGGAAAGCCAAGCCTGGCTCTCGACAGCCTCCCCTGCGATGCTCAAATCTCCGCTGGATGACTGGGCGGTTGCCCGTGGTCGACGCCCGTGCTTCTGGACTCGACCTCCTTCCACTGTTGTCCAGGAGCGAATCCCTGGGAGGTGATGCAGAGTTGCAGGTAGGTTTGAATCTGCCTCGTCGCCAATGTTATATCCGTGTATCTTAATGTTGTGCCCTTCAATAATCAGACAACAGACTGCAGGGAACGATCAACAGGTGTTTACTGAATGAGACTTCAAACTGCAACTGACTGTACAGATCACTACTCAGGGTTTATATACAGGTGTGGTCACTGCCGGTACTACATACAGGATACAGGAGCTGTAAAAAGTAGTTCTCCCCCTTAAAGGTACATACATTACACCCTTCTGTTGGCTAAACTTTTCTGCTGCTGCCTGATATAAATAGATGTTTTCCCCCTTTTCCCTAAAATGAAATGCTGCTTCCTGCTCGACCCCTATATAAATAAATATTTCCCCATTGACAGCTGTTTGTTCTAAAATTTAATGATGCTACCAGCTCACCTGATTATAACGAATTGCCCAGAACAAATGGTCACAGGCACAAAAATGGTGAAAACAGATTGTGGGGATATATCAAGAAACAGATAGAGACCTGGGTGACAAAGACACAGTAGTGGGACAGTCAAACCTGGGCAGAGACACACATATCGGCTAGGGGTAAGGAATTGAGAGAGAAAAGAGAGGAGAGAGAGGAGAAAGAGAGCGAGAGGAGAAAGAGAGGGAACCAAAACTGGGCACAGTTCCCTTGATGCGGTCTAACCAACTACCTGTATAATGACAGAATGGTTCTATTAATACAACCCAATACCCTGTCTGCTTTAGCTACAGCTTCTCTGCATTGGTTGTGAACCTTCGGTGATCTGTACACATTAACTCCTAGATCCTTTTCTCTTTCAACCACTTTCAGTATTGTTCGCTGCAAATGATGTGTGTTCTGTGTTGGTCCTACCTACTTGCATGACATTGCATCTGTTTAGGTTAAATGCCATTTGGCATTATTTAGCCCATTCCCCTCGTGCATCTCTTTGCATTAGCTTGTGCTCCTCTACTGTCTTAACCCTAGCACAGATTTTATCATCATCATCTGACTATACATACCCCCAATGCCACTGTCCAGATCATTAATAAAAACAGTGAAACTTAGCGGACCCAAGACCACTAGTAATGTGCCTCCAGGCTAACCACAACCGTTAACTGCAGGAGAGAGAGATATTGGGGGGCAAAAAGAGAAACTAAGGTGGGGGGACATTGGAGCACAGAGAAAATCAGTAAAAAAAAATTAAAGCAGAGATCAGAAGGGCAGAGAACAGCAATTGACAAACCATAATCCTTTACAAGTCAAAAATATTAAAACATTTTGGGTTATGAAAAAACATTACTGATTATCATAGTGTTTTATGACCCAACTCAGGACAGATTAGAGACAGAACCTGGGATCTTCCTTGTCTGTAAGATTCAGCTACTCATTAAATAAGCTTGCTGAGCTGTCAGAAGCTCAGAGTACTTTAATAAACACTTTTGTGTTTAACGCATACAATGGTGTAATAAAACTACAGAAGGGCTTTTCTGTAGGTGTAAAACCTACCAGCACTAAGATTACTAATCATGTAGTAATCACTGATGACACCCAGCTCTACCTCCCCACCAGCTCGCTCAACCCATCCATTGTCTGGGTGTTGTTGGACTGCTTGTCAGATATCCAATCTTGGGTGAGCCATAATTTCCTTCAGTTAAACACTGGGAAGACTTCAACCCTAGCCACAAACTCCAGGCTGTTTGCAATCTCGGCATCCTATTTGACCCTGAGCTGAAGTTCTTGACTCAGGTGGCAGCCACTCAACCCAGCTTGTCGTGTATTTTCCACTGCTGTAATGTCACCAGTTGCCTGAAGATGTGGAGACTTGACACTGCAAATTTCCATGGGGTGATACATTTGACAGTTTTAAATAAACACCAAAGAGTATTTTGTTTCTCAGTAATTTTTCTTCATTTTTCTCCCCTCCTGAGGTCCCCTTGCTAGGGTATGGCTTTATGGACAGCAGTTACCATCTGGTACTTCATGTAGTGTGAACCTTGAGTGGGAGTATCAGGCTACTGAATTCACGGCTAAGCCTGATCCCCTCCCCAAACAACATCCCCTCTAGCAGGAGTAGAAAATTACCAATTTTGCTCTTCCTAACCTGGAAGTGCTGAAGCCAACTGTAGCGTGAAAGCCGCTGCTGTGTGACATTGGTTAACTCAGGACAGATCAGACAGAACCTGGGGTCTTCCTTGTCTGTAAGATTCAGCTACTCACTAAATAAGCTTGCTGAGCCGGCAGAAGCTCAGAGAGTACGTTAATAAACACTTTTGTGTTTAACGCATACAATGGTGTAATAAAATGCACTCTCCTGCCTTCTGTTTAATTTAAAAAGAAATTATTTATATATCACAGACACAGAGCTTCACTAATTGTTTCAATGTCTGAGAAGTTAAGCCCATTTGTGAAACTTTCCTGAACATACAGTGTGCAGTTTTTGCTTTTAGTCTTGCCCTCGGAGCAATTTCACGACTTTTAAAGGTGCTATATAAATGCAAGTTGTTGAAGTCGTAGAACAAACTATTATGTGAATGTGGACCTGCTGAGTCCTGACACAACTTAAAACTTCTGCAGTTACAGCTGAAACCGTGTTAAGAAAATGTCCATTCTTAACCTCAGCTTTTTGTCCAGAAGATGGCCTAATAAAAGGGAGATTGAAGTAACCTGTGGTCTGCGTTTTTTGCATTTGTGATCCACTGAATATTTAATTACTTACAATAGAATTTTTCATCATGGCTTTCACTGTGAAACCTTCAGTTACTCTGTGATCCTTCTTGGGTCTTTGATACATTGCCGCCAGATGTTTCTGGTTGCCCTTTTCCAGTGTGTAGGCAGCTGGCATTGTATTTGCTGTGAGGACAGAGCAGCAGTAAGACACCTCCCACTGAACCAGTCCCCTTGTTGTTTTCCTCTGCCAGCGGCTCGAGCACCAACAGCTGATGGCTGTCCCGCCGCCCGGTTGCCAGGGGAGATATTGTTAAACAGACGCCGTCACTTCCGGTGTCACGGAACGCGGCCTTTATTTCAGTTGGCTGTTGTCACGTGACCGCGCGGCCCGTTGATTTTTGAATTCCCGCGCGCCCGCACAACACCTTCAGACCAGACTTTCCGCTCTGGGTGGGTGTGTAACCTGACCCTGTTCGCAGGACAGCCGACACAACGCTTTCACATCCAAGAGAGAACGTTGCTATTATATGTTGCTGTTTCCTCCCTCTTCGCACTGAAACCGTCAACTCCCACCTTCACCTTCACCTTCACAATCCCCTTTTTGGCTTCGTCTCTCAACAGCTCCACTCCCCCATCGCTCTCCGTGACCCCATGATTATAACACCCTCGCTCTCTCTGTGACCCCTTGGTTATCACACC
This sequence comes from Somniosus microcephalus, assembly GCF_052327205.1. Taxonomy (NCBI): domain Eukaryota; kingdom Metazoa; phylum Chordata; class Chondrichthyes; order Squaliformes; family Somniosidae; genus Somniosus; species Somniosus microcephalus. The sequence continues at coordinate 178,818,088 of NC_140989.1, forward strand.
CTCGCTCTCCCTGTGACCCCTTGGTTATCACACCCTCGCTCTCTCTGTGACCCCTTGGTTATAACACCCTCGCTCTCTGTGACCCGTTGGTTATCACCGCCTCGCTCTCTGTGACCCCTTGGTTATCACCGCCTCGCTCTCTCTGTGACCCCTTGGTTATAACACCCTCGCTCTCTGTGACCCCTTGGTTATCACCCCCTCGCTCTCTCTGTGACCCCTTGGTTATAACACCCTCGCTCTCTGTGACTGCTTGGTTATCACCGCCTCGCTCTCCGTGACCCCTTGGTTATCATCCCCTCGCTCTCTCTGTGACCCCTTGGTTATAACACCCTCGCTCTCCGTGACCCCTTGGTTATCACCCCCTCACTCTCTCTGTGACCCCTTGGTTATCACTGCCTCGCTCTCTCTGTGACCCCTTGGTTATCACCGCCTCACTCTCTCTGTGACCCCTTGGTTCCTTGGTTATCACCCCCTCGCTCTCTGTGACCGCTTGGATATAACACCCTTGCTCTCCGTGGCCCCTTGGTTATAACACCCTCGCTCTCTGTAACCCCTTGGTTATAACACCCTCACTCTCTGTGACCCCTTGGTTATAACACCCTCGCTCTCTGTGACCCCTTGGTTATCACCCCCTCGCTCTCTCTGTGACCCCTTGGTTATAACACCCTCACTCTCCGTGACCCCTTGGTTATCACCCCCTCGCTCTCCATGGCCCCTTGGTTATCATCCCCGTAAGGTTCATAGTTTATAAAGTTTAGAAGGTCTTAATTTTGTGGTTATAGTTTCTAAGGTCTCTGTTGTGTAGCGGGGCGTGCGAGGAAACAAGGGCCCTTGAGTATATCATTTAAGTGTAGTATAATTGGTGGTATTGATTTAATTTAAATTAATTAAAGGGTAAGTCATGGCAGCAAAGCTCGGCCCTGTGGCATGCTCCTCCTGCACTATGTGGGAAATCAGGGACACTTCCTGTGCCCCTGACGACCATGTGTGCGGGAAGTGTATCCAGCTGCAGCTACTGGCAGACCGCATTGCGGCGCAGGAGCTGCGAATGGATACATACTGGAGCATTCGCGATGCTGAGGACGTTGTGGATATCACGTTTAATCAGTTGGTCACACCGCAGGTAAAGGCTGCCAGGCAGCGTAGTAGTTGCAGGCAGGTAGTGCAGGGGTCCCCTGTGGCCATCCCCTTCTCAAACAGATATACCGCTTTGGATATTGTTGGAGGGGATGGCTTATCGGGGGAAGGCAGCAGCAACCAACTTCCTGGCACCATGGGTGGTTCTGCTGCATGGGACGGGAGGAAAAAGAGCGGGAAAGCTATAGTGATAGGGGATTCTATTGTAAGGGGAATAGATAGGCGTTTCTGCGGCTGCAAATGAGACTCCAGGATGGTATGTTGCCTCCCTGGTGCAAGGGTCAAGGATGTCTCGGAGCGACTACAGGGCACTCTGGAGGGGGAGGGTAAATAGCCAGTGGTCGTGGTGCATATAGGTACCAACGATATAGGTAAAAAAAACAGGATGAGGTCCTAAAAGCTAAATATAGGGAGTTAGGGGGTAAATTAAAAAATAGGACCTCAAAGGTAGTAATCTCAGGATTGCTATCAGTGCCACGTGTTAGTCAGAGTAGAAATAGAAGGATATTTCAGATGAATACGTGGCTAGAAGAATGGTGCAAGGGGGAGGGATTCAAATTCCTGGGACATTGGAACCGGTTCTGGGGGAGGTGGGACCAGTACAAACTGGACGGTTTGCACCTGGGCAGGACCGGGACCAATGTCCTAGGGGGAGTGTTTGCCAGTGCTGATGGGGAGGGTTTAAACTAAAATGGCAGTGGGTTGGGAACCTGTGCAGGGAGACAGAGGAAAGGGAAGCAAGGATACAAGCAAAAGACAGGAAGGAGAAAAGTAAAAGTGGAAGTCAGAGAAATCAAGGGCAGCACGGTGGCATAGTGGTTAGCACTGTTGCCTCACAGCGCCAGGGACCCGGGTTCGAATCTGGCCTTGGGCGACTGTCTGTGTGGAGTTTGCACATTCTCCCCGTATTTGCGTGGATTTCCTCCGGGTGCTCCGGTTTCCTCCCACAGTCCAAAGATGTACGGGTTAGGTTGATTGGCTATGATAAATTGACCCTTAGTGTTAGGGGGATTAAATACGTGGAGTTACGGGGATAGGGTGGGATATGTGTTGGTGTAGGGGTTATGGGGATCGGGTGGGATATGTGTCGGTGCAGGCTCGATGGGCCGAAATGGCCTCTATCTGCATTGTGGGGTTTCTGTGATTTCTGTGATTCTGTAAATCAAACATGGCCGCAGTAAACAATAATTCTAAAAGGTCTAAGGGTGTTAAAAAAAAGCCTGAAGGCTTTGTGTCTTAATGCGAGGTGCATTCGTAATAAGGTGGATGAATTAGCTGCGCAAATAGATGTAAACGGATATGATATAATTGGGATTATGGAGACATGGCTCCAGGGTGACGGAGACATGGCTCCAGGGTGACCAAGGCTGGGAATTCAACATCCAGGGGTATTCAATATTCAGGAAGGACAGGCAAAAAGGAAAAGGAGGTGGGGTAGCATTGCTGGTTAAAGAGGAGATTAACACAATTGTAAGGAAGGATATTAGCTCTGATGATGTAGAATCTGTATGGGTAGAGCTGAGAAATACCAAGGGACAGAAAACGTTAGTGGGAGTTGTGTACAGACCCCCAAACAGTAATGCGGAGGTTGGGGATGGCATTAAACGGGAAATTAGAGATGCGTGCAATAAGGGCACAGCAGTTATCATGGGTGACTTTAATCTACATATAGATTGGTCTAACCAAATTAGTAACAATAATGTGGAAGAGGAATTCCTAGAGTGGATACGGGCTGGTTTCCTGGACCAATATATCGAGGAACCAACTAGAGATCAGGCCATCTTAGACTGGGTATTATGTAATGAGAAAGGATTAATTTGCAATCTTGTTGAGCGAGGCCCCTTGGGGAGGAGCGATCATAATATGATCAAATTCTTCATTAAGATGGAGAGTGAAGTAGTTGATTCAGAGTCTTGGGTACTGAATTTAAATAAAGGAAACTACGATGGTATGAGGCGCGAGTTGGCTAGGATGGATTGGGGAATGTTACTTAAAGGGTTGACGGCGAATAGGCAATGGCAAACATTTAAAGATCGCATGGATGAACTACAGAATTTGTTCATCCCTGTTTGGCATAAAAATAAAACAAAAAAGGTGACTCAACCATGGCTAACAAGGGAAATTAGGGATAGCATAAGATCCAAGGAGAGGACATATAAATTGGCCAGCAAAAGCATCAAACCTGAGGATTGGGAGCAGTTTAGGATTCAGCAAAGGAGGACAAAGGGATTAATTAAGAGGGGGAAAATAGAGTATGAGAGTAAGCTTTCAGGGAACATAAAAACTGACTGTAAAAGCTTCTATAGATATGTGAAGAGAAAAAGATTGGTAAAGTCAAGCGTAGGTCCCTTGCTATCAGAATCAGGGGAATTTATAATGGGGAACAAAGACATGGTTGACCAATTAAATACATACTTTGGTTCTGTCTTCACAAAGGAGGACACACATAACCTCCCAGAGATGTCGGGGAAAATAGGGTCTAATGAGAGGGAGGAACTGAATGAAATCTGTATTTGTAGGGAAATGGTGTTAGGGAAATTGACGGGATTGAAGGCCGATAAATCCCCAGGGCCTGATAATCTACATCCTAGGGTACTTAAGGAAGTGGCCCTAGAAATAGTAGATTCATTGCTGGTCATCTTCCAAAATTCTATAGTCTCTGAAACAGTTCCCATGGATTGGAGGGTAGCTGATGTAACCCCACTATTTATGAAAGGTGGTAGTGTAAAAACGGAATTATAGACCGGTAAGCCTGGCATCGGTAGTGGGGAAAATGCTAGAGTCCATTATAAAAGATGTAATAGCAGAGCACTTGAAAAACAGTGACAGGATCGGACAAAGTCAACATGGATTTACAAAAGGTAAATCATGCTTGACTAATCTACTGGAATTTTTTGAGGATGTAACTGGTACAATAAATAAGGGAGAACCAGTGTATTTGGACTTTCAGAAGGCTTTCGATAAGGTCCCGCATAAGAGACTAACGTGCATTCGATAAGGTCCCGCATAAGAGACTAGCGTGCAAAGTTAAAGCACATGGGATTGGGGGTAAGGTACTGACTTGAATAGAAAACTGGTTAGCAGACAGGAAGCAAAGAGTTGGAATAAACGGGTCTTTTTCCGAGTGGAAGGCAGTGACTAGTGTGGTACCACAGGGATCGGTGCTAGGACCCCAGTTATTCACAATATATATTAATGATCTAGACGAGGGAACTAGATGCAATATCTCCAAGTTTGCAGACGACACAAAGCTGGGTGGGCGTGTGTGCTGTGAGGAGGATGCAGAGAAACTCCATTATGATTTGGACAGGTTGGCCGATTGGGCAGATGCATGGCAGATGCAGTATAATGTGGATAAATGCGAGGTTATCCACTTTGGTGGCAAAAACAGGAAGGCAGATTATTCTCTGAACGGCAATAGATTGGGAAAAGAGGAAGTGCAACGAGACCTGGGTGTCCTTGTGCACCAGTCGCTGAAGGTAAGCATGCAGGTGCAGCATGCGGTTAAGAAGGCAAATGGTATGCTGGCCTTCATAGCGAGAGGATTCGAGTGCAGGAGCAAGGATGTCTTGCTGTAGTTGTACAGGGCCTTGGTGAGACCACACCTTGAGTATTGTGCGCAGTTTTGGTCGCCTGATCTGAGGGAGGGTGTTCTTGCCATGGAGGGAGTGCAGAGAAGAATCACCAGACTGATACCTGGGATGACAGGAATGACGTATGAAGATAGATTGGGTCGATTAGGCTTATATTTGTTAGAGTTTAGAAGACTGAAAGGGGATCTCATTGAAACTTATAAAATTCTAACAGGACTAGACAGACTAGATGCAGGAAGGATGCTCCCGATGGCAGGGGAGTCCAGAACCAGGGGTCACAGTCTTAGGATAAGGGGTAAGCCATTTTGGACTGAGATGAGGAGGAATTTCCTCACCCAGAGAGTGGTGAACCTGTGGAATTCTCTACCACAGAAGACAGTTGAGGCCAATTCATTAAATATATTCAAGAAGGAGTTAGATATATTTCTTAAGGCTAAGGGGATCAAGGGATATGGGGAGAAAGCAGGGACAGGGTACTGAATTTGGATGATCAGCCATGATCGCATTGAATGGCGGAGCAGGCTCGAGGGGCCAAATGGCCTACTCCTGCTCCTATCTTCTATGTTTCTATCCCCTTCTCTCTCTGCGACCCCTTGGTTATCACCTCTCGCTTTCTCTGTGACCCCTTGGTTATCACCCCTCCTCTCTCTGTGACCCCTTGGTTATCACCACCTCGCTCTCCCCCTGACCCCTTGGTTATCACCCCTTGCTCTCTCTGACCCCTTGGTTATCACCCCTCTCTCCCAGTGACCCCTTGGTTATCAGCTCCTCACTCTCCATGACCATGCGCCAGGGACCCGGGTTCGAATCCGGCCTCGGGTGACTGTCTGTGTGGAGTTTGCACATTCTCCCCGTGTTTGCGTGGGTTTCCTCCGGGTGCTCCGGTTTCCTCCCACAGTCCAAAGATGTGCGGGTTAGGTTGATTGGCTATGATAAATTGACCCTTAGGTTAGGGGGATTAAATACGTGGGGTTACGGGGATAGTGTGGAATATGTGTTGGTGTAGTGGTTACGGGGATTGGGTGGGATATGTGTCGGTGCAGGCTCGATGGGCCGAAATGGCCTCTATCTGCACTGTGGGATTTCTGTGATTCTGATTCTGTGACCCCTTGGCTATCACACCCTCGCTCTCTCCGTGACCCCTTGGTTATCACAGCCTCGCTCTCTCCGTGATCCCTTGGTTATCACAGCCTCGCTCTCTCCATGACCCCTTGGTTATCACCCCTTCTCTCTCTGCGACCCCTTGGTTATCACCCCCTCGCTCTACGTGACCTCTTGCTTATCATTACTTCTCTCTCTGTGACCCCTTGGTTATCACCCCCTCGCTCTCAGTGACCCCTTGGTTATCACCCCCTCGCGCCCTCTATGACCCCCCTCGCACTCTCTGTGACCCATGGTTTTAACCCCCTCGCTCTCTGTGACCCATTCGTTATCACCCCCTCGCGCTCGCTGTGACCCCCTGTAGGCGGTTTTTACACTCCTTTAACCCAGATCCTTTAACCCAGATCCTGCCGCTGGTCGCCAGGAGATATGAACGGTTTTTGATCCTAGCCCAATTGCTAGATGGACGGTTCGAATCGCCCCCACCTTATGAAAGTTCTATACCTGGGAATTATTATTCAGAGTGCAAATGAAATAAGTCACAGACAGGAATACTTCGCTGAAAAATCAAACTTGTATTTATTTGGTCTAACATACACTGGCTAAAACATGCACTACTAAACGAAATTACAATCCCTGTGGAGAATAAAATCCAGATTACAATCAACATACATACAGTACAAAACTGGAGACAAGCAATAATTCCCTTATTGCTATGGTGGACGCTAATGCCACCCGTACCAACGAATTACCCAGTCGCATAAACCCCTTTCGCCTGGCTGAACCAAACGAAGCTCCCACCCTCGGAATAGCCCAAAAACTTCACTTCTGAGAGACCTTAAGCTTACCCCGGTTTTGATTGCTCTGCTCGTCGGCTTTCTCTGGTACTTCTTGTCTTGTTGGAGCAGGAGCAAGAGAGAGAGAGAGCATGGTGGAAAAGAATCTGTCTTTATAGATAGTCTGCCTGTCTTTTCCCACCAATCTCAAAAATGCATTTGCTTCTGAGCACTCCGGTGCTAAATCTGTGATGAGTCATCCTCAGAGCCATGCGTATTGGGTTAATGGCCCTAAGTCTGTGACATCTTTCGGTCTTTGTGTTGGGAGAAATTCTAAGCACTCTGGTGCTTAATCAGTGATGGGCCATCGTCGGACCCATGTGTATTGGATTAATGGCCCTAAGTCTGGGACATATCTTTTGGTCTTTGCTGGGTGAGCTAGTGGGTTCATTGTTCTGCTTCTCTTCTGAGATGGAAGTGAGAAGTGCTTTGCATTTTAGAATGGTTTTTCTAATCAAGTTCAATGGCCCACTTAATAACAACAGAAAATGCTGGAAAAACTCAGCAGGCCAGGCAACATCCATGGAGAGAAATTAGAGTCGACGTTTCAGGTGAACCCTTTTTCAAAACTGGGAAGGAAATGAAACAGATTGAAGGCAGGGCTGCGATAGAACAAAAGAAGTAAAGAGACATTAAGAGGTATTCAAAACCAGACGAGATGGTAATAGGACAAGTGGAGACAAAAGACGGCTCAGATTAGTTGTGAAATGTACTGGCAGGATGAGAGACAGCTGCCATGTGGGAGAGAGAAAAAAAAGGAAAGCGGGGGAGGGAAAACCCAAAACAAAGGGGTGGGAAAAAAAATATAAGTAAAAATGTAATAGGGGCCGAGGTTATGATCTGAAATTGTTGAACTCGATATTGAGTCCGGAAGGCTGCAAAGTGCCTAATCGGAAGATGAGGTGCTGTTCCTCGAGTTTACGTTGAGCTTCTGTGGAACAACGCAAGAGACCAAGTACGGTGAGGTCCGAGTGGGAATGGAGCGGTGAATTAAAATGACAGGCGACCAGAAGCTCGGGGTCACCCTTACGGACTGAACGGAGGTGTTCCACAAAGCGGTCACCCAATCTGCGTTTGGTCTCCCCAATGTAGAGGAGACCGCATCGTGAGCAGCGAATACAGTATACTAGATTGCAAGAAGTACAAGTAAATCGCTGTTTCACCTGGAAGGGGTGTTTGGGGCCCTGGACAGTGGGAAGGGTGGAGGTATAGGGGCAGGTGTTCCATCTCCTGCGCTTGCATGGGAAGGTGCCAGGCGAAGGGGAAGAGCTGTTGGGGGTGATAGAGGAGTGGATTAGGCTGTCTCGGAGGGAGCGGTCAGACTGTCACTGAACTCATCTCCTCTGGAGATTTTCCCCCCACGGCCACCAACCTCATAGTTCCCCAACCCCGCACAGCCCGCTTCTACCTCCTTCCCAAGATCCACAAACAGGACTGCCCTGGAAGACCCATCATTTCAGCCTGTTCTTGCCCCATGGAACTTATCTCTTCCTATCTCGACTCTATCTTTTCTCCCCTTGTCCAGTCTCTTCCCACGTACATCCGCGACTCTTTGGACACCCTCCGCCACTTTAACAGTTTCCAGTTTCCTGGCCCCTTTTCACCATGGACGTACAATCCCTCTACACCTCCATCCCTCACCAGGATGGCCTGAGAGCGCTCCGCTTCTTCCTTGAACAGAGGCCCTACCAGTCCCCATCCACCACCACCCTTCTCCGCCTGGCTGAACTTGTTCTCACATTGAACAACTTCTCCTTTAACTCCACTCATTTCCTCCAAATCAAAGGTGTTGCTATGGGTACCCACATGGGTCCTAGCTATGCCTGCCTTTTCATGGGATATGTGGAACACTCTTTGTTCCAGTCCTACTCAGGTCCCCTCCCTCACCTCTTTTTCTGATACATTGATGACTGTATCGGTGCCGTTTCCTGCTCTCGCCCCGAACTAGACAGTTTCATTCACTTTGCCTCCAATTTACACCCTTCCCTCACCTTCACATGGTCCATCTCTGACTCTTCCCTTCCCTTCCTCGACTTCTCCGTCTCCACCTCTGGGGATAGGTTATCGACCAATATTCACTACAAGTCCACTGAATCCCACAGCTACCTGGACTACACTTCCTCCCACGTCGCCTCCTGTAAGGACTCTATTCCATTCTCCCAGTTTCTCCGTCTCCACCGTATCTGCTCCGACGATGCCACCTTCCACACCAGTGCTTCCGACATGTCTTCCTTTTTCCTCAACCGAGGATTCCCCTCTACCGTGGTTGACACGGCCCTCGACCGTGTCCGTTCTATCTCCCGCACTTCAGCCCTCACCCCTGCCCCTCCCTCCCGGAACCACGATAGGGTTCCCCTTGTCCTCACCTTTCACCCCACCAGCCTCCACATTCAATGGATCATCCTCCGCCATTTCCGTTACCTCCAAAGTGATCCCACCACTAAACGCATCTTCCCCTCCCCTTTCAGCATTCCGTAGGGACCGCTCCCTCCGAGAGACCCTAGTCCACTCCTCCATCACCCCAACAGCCCTTCCCCTTCGCCTGGCACCTTCCCATGCAAGCGCAGGAGATGTAACACCTGCCCCTATACCTCCCCCCTTCCCACTGTCCAGGGCCCCAAACACCCCTTCCAGGTGAAACAGCGATTTACTTGTACTTCTTGTAATCTAGTATACTGTATTCGCTGCTCACGATGCGGTCTCCTCTACATTGGGGAGACCAAACGCAGATTGGGTGACCGCTTTGCGGAACACCTCCGTTCAGTCCGTAAGGGTGACCCCGAGCTTCCGGTCGCCTGTCATTTTAATTCACCGCTCCATTCTCACTTGGACCTCACCGCCCTTGGCCTCTTGTATTGTTCCACGGAAGCTCAACGTAAACTCAAGGAACAGCACCTCATCTTCCGATTAGGCACTTTGCAGCCTTTCGGACTCAATATCGAGTTCAACAATTTCCGATCATAACCTCGGCCCCATTACATTTTTACTTATATATTTTTTCCACCCCTTTGTTTTGGGTTTTCCCTCACCCCCTCCTCCTTTCCTTTTTTTTCTCTCTCCCACATGGCATCTGTCTCTCATCCTGCCAGTACACTTCACAACTAATCTGAGCCGTCTTTTGTCTCCACTTGTCCTATTACCATCTCGTCTGGTTTTGAATACCTCTTAATGTCTCATTACTTCTTTTGTTCTATCGCAGCCCTGCCGTCAATCTTATTTCATTTCCTTTCCAGTTTTGAAAAAGGGTTCACCCGAAACGTCGACTCTAATTTCTCTCCACGGATGTTGCCTGGCCTGCTGAGTTTTTCCAGCATTTTCTGTTGTTATTTTGGATTTCCAGCATCTGCAGTATTTTGCTATCGTATCCATGGCCCACTTCCTTTTTCCTGGACTGTCGGGCGAACCCATGCATACTGGATGAGTTCTTTTGTCACAGCCAACTGCCATGTGTTCTGTGGCGTTTTAACAAAACCAGTCTTTCACGTATCTGCACAGGGCAATCACATAACAGGGAAAATACCCTCAGAAAAATCCCATAAAGTCCACAAAAAAATATTCTTGACTGAAACCATTCTTCAGAGACTTTGCGATCTCTTCACCCCTTACGTTCTCTGTGACCCCTTTGGTTATCACTCCCTCGCGCCCTCTGTGACCCCCCTCGCATTCTCAGTGACCCTTTGGTTATCACACCCTCGCCCTCTCTGTGACCCCCTCGGTTATCACACCTTTGCGCTCTCTGTGACCCCCTCATGCCCTCTGTGACCCCCTTAGTTAGCACTCCATCATGCTCTGTAACCCGTTGGTTATCACACCCTCGCTCTCTCCGTGACCCCTTGGTTATCACCACCTCTCGCTCTCTGTGACCCCTTGGTTATCACCTCCTCGCTCTCTCTGTGACCCCTTGCTTATAACCCCTTAACTCTCTGTGACTCCTCGGTTATCACTCCCTCGCATTCTCTGTGACCCCTCAGTTATCACTCCACCTCGCTCTCTGTCACCCCTTGGTTATCACCCCCTCGCTCTCTGTGTGACCCCTTGCTCGTGACCCCTTCGTTATCACTCCCTTGCTCCCTCTGTGACCCCTTGGTTATCACCCCTCGCTCCCAGTGACCCCTTGGTTATCGCACCCTCGCTCTCCGTGACCCCTTGGTTATCACCCCCTTGCTGACTCCGTGACCCCTTGGTTATCACACCCTCGCTCTCTTTGTGACCCCTTGGTTATCACCCCCTCGCTCCCTGTAACCCCTTGGTTATCACCCCCTCGCTCTCCCAGTGACCCCTTGGTTATCACACCCTCGCTCTCCGCGTCCTCTTGATTATCACCCCCTTGCTCTCTCTGTGACCCCTTGGTTATCAATCCCTCGCTCTCTCTGTGACCCCTTGGTTACCACCCGCTCGCTCTCTCTCTGACGCCCTGGTTATCACACCCTCGCTCTCTATGTGACCCATTGGTTATCACACCCTCGCTCTCTCCGTGACCCCTTGGTTATCACACCCTCGCTCTCTCCGTGACCCCTTGGTTATCACCACCTCTCGCTCTTTGTGACCCGTTGCTTATCACCTCCTCGCTCTCTCTGTGACCCCTTGCTTATAACCCCTTAACTCTCTATGACTCCTCGGTTATCACTCCCTCGCATTCTCTGTGACCCCTCAGTTATCACTCCACCTCGCTCTCTGTGACCCCTTGGTTATCACCCCCTCGCTCTCTGTGTGACCCCTTGCTCGTGACCCCTTCGTTATCACTCCCTTGCTCCCTCTGTGACCCCTTGGTTATCACCCCTCGCTCCCAGTGACCCCTTGGTTATCGCACCCTCGCTCTCCGTGACCCCTTGGTTATCACCCCCTTGCTGTCTCCATGACCCCTTGGTTATCACACCCTCGCTCTCTTTGTGACCCCTTGGTTATCACCCCCTCGCTCCCTGTAACCCCTTGGTTATCACCCCCTCGCTCTCCCAGTGACCCCATGGTTATCACCTCCTCGCTCTCACTGAGACCCCTTGCTTATAACCTCTTAACTCTCTGTGACTCCTCGGTTATCACTCCCTCGCATTCTCTGTGACCCCTCAGTTATCACTCCACCTCGCTCTCTGTCACCCCTTGGTTATCACCCCCTCGCTCTCTGTGTGACCCCTTGCTCGTGACCCCTTGGTTATCACTCCCTTGCTCGCTCTGTGACCCCTTGGTTAACTCACCCTTGCTCTCTCTCTGTAACCCCTTGGTTATCACCCCCTCACTCTCTCTGTGACCCCCTTGGTTATCACACCCTCGTTCTCTCTGTGACCCCTTGGTTATCACCCCCTCACTCTCTCTGTGACCCCCTTGGTTATCACACCCTCGTTCTCTCTGTGACCCCTTGGTTATCACCCCCTTGCTCTATCCCTGTGACCCCTTGGTTATCACCCCCTCACTCTCTCTGTAACCCCTCGGATATCACCTCGCTCTCTCTGTGACCCCTCGGTTATCACCCCATCGCGCTCCCAGTGACCCCTTGGTTATCACACCCTTGCTATCTCTCTGTGACCCCTTAGTTATCACCCCTTCTCTCTCTGTGACCCCTTGGTTATCACCTCGCTCTCTCTGTGACCCCTCGGTTATCACCCCATCGCGCTCCCAGTGACCCCTTGGTTTTCACCCCCTCTCTCACCGTGACCCCTTGGTTATCACCACTCGCTCTCTCTGTGACCCCTCGGTTATCACCCCCTCGCTCTCTCTGTGACCCCTTCATTATCACCCCCTCGCTTTCTGCGACCCCTTGGTTATCAACCCCTCGCTCTCTCTGTGACCCCTTGGTTATCAATCCCTCGCTCTCTCTGTGACCCCTTGGTTATCACCTGCTCGCTCTCTCTGTGACGCACTGGTTATCACACCCTCGCTCTCTATGTGACCCATTGGTTATCACACCCTTACTCTCTCCGTGACTCCTTGGTTATCACCCCCCTCGCTCTCTGTAACCCCTTGCTTAGCACCCCCTCGCTCTCTCTGTAACCCCTTGGTTATCACCACCTCGCTCTCTGTATCCCCTTGGTTATAACCCCCTCGCTCTCTGTAACCCCTTGGTTATTACACCCTTGCTCTCTCTCTGTGACCCCTTAGTTATCATCCCTTCTCTCTCTGTAACTCCTTGGTTATCATCCCCTCACTCTCTCTGTGACCGCTCGGTTATCATCCCTTCTCTCTCTGTAACCCCTTGGTTATCACCTCCTCGCTCTCTCTGTGACCCCTCGGTTATCACCCCCTCGCTCTCTGTGACCATTCGGTTATCACCCCATCACACTCCCAGTGACCCCTTGGTTTTCACCCCCTCGCTCACCGTGACCCATTGGTTATCACCCCCTCTCTCTCTCTGTGCCCCCTTGGGTATCACCCCCTCGCCCTCCATGACCCTTTGGTTATCACCCCCTTGCTCTCCGTGACCCCTTGGTTATAACCCCCTCGCTCTCCATAACCCTTTGGTTATCACCCCTTCACTCTCTGTGACCCCTTCGTTATCACCCCCTCGCTCTCTCTGTGATCCCTTGATTATCACCCCTTCACTCTCGCTGACACCTCTGTTATCACCCCTTCACTCTCTGTGACCCCTCAGTTATCACCCCATTGTGCTCTAGGTGAACCCCCTCGCGTTCTTTGTGACCACTCAGTTATCACTCCACCGCGTTCCCTGTGACCCCTTGGTTATCACACCCCCGCTCTCTCTGTGACCCCCTCGGTTATCACACCCTTGCGCTCACTTGTGACCTCCTCGTGCCTTCTGTGCCCCTCTCGCGCCCTCTGTGCCCCCCTCACGCCCTCTGTGCCCCCCTCGTGCTCTCTGTGCCCCCCTCGCGTACTCTGTGACGCCTTGGTTATCACACTCTCGCTCTTTCTGTGACCCCTTGTTTATCACCCCTTCGCTCTCTCTGTGACCCCTTGTTTATCACATCCTCGCTCTCTGTGACCCCTTGGTAATCACCCTCTCGTTCTCTGTGACCCCTTGATTATCACCCCCTCGCGCTCTCTGTGACCCCCTTCGCACTCTCTGTGACCCCCCTCGCACTCTCTGTGACCCCTTCGTTATCACCCCTTCGTGCTTTCTGTGACCCCTCTCGCACTCTCTGTGACCCCATTATCACACCGCTCACTCTCTGTGACTCCTTGGTTATCACCCCCTCGCTCTCTCTGTGACCCCTTCGGTTATCACACCCTTGCGCTCTCTTGTGACCTCCTCGTGTCCTCTGGGACCCTCTCGCGCCCTCTGTGCCCCCCTCACTCTCCGTGACCCATTGGTTATTACATCCTCGCTCTCCATAACCCCTTGGTTATCATACCCTCGCTCTCCGTGACCCCTCGGTTATAACCCCCGCGCTCTCCGTGACCCCTCGGTTATCACCCCCTTACTCTTTGTGACTCCTCGGTTATCACACCCACCCTCTCGCGCTCTCTGTGGCCCATCGTGGTCTCTGTGACCCCCTCGCGCCCTCTGTGCCCCCCTCATGTCCTCCGTGCCCCTCTCATGCCCTCTGTGCCCCCTTTGTGTCCTCTGTGCCCCCTTCGCGCACTCAGTGACCCCTTGGTTATCACACTCTCGCTCTTTCTGTGACCCCTTGTTCATCACCCCTTCGCTCTCTCTGTGACCCCCTGTTTATCACACCCTCGCTCTCTGTGACCCCTTGGTAATCACCCCCTCACTCTCTCTGTGACCCCTTGGTTATCAGCCACTCGTTCTCTGTGACCCCTTGATTATCACCCCCTCGCGCCCTCTGTGACCCCTCTTGCACTCTCTGTGACCCCATTATCACTCCTTCACTCTCTGTGAACCCCTTGTTTATCACACCACTCACTCTCTGTGACCCCTTGGCTAGCACCCCCTCGCTCACTCTGTGACCCCTTGGTTATCTCCCGCTCTGTGACCCCCCTCACGCTCTCCGTAACCCCTTGGTTATCACCCCCAAGCTCTCTCTGTGACCCCTCGGTTATCAATACAATACAATACAATACAAATCGCTTTATTGGCATGATAAGGTACATCTTATGTTGCCAAAGCATCAAAATACATTTATGGTTGAAGACATAAACGCGGTTCCATTCATACAGTGTATAAACAGGTATATCCCTGAGTTTATAAATATATTTTCGCCTTGTTTATATATACTCTTGTCTTAGTTTACTGGTTGTCCCTCTGTTCATGGCAAGCTGTAACATAGTGTGCCGCCAGTGTTACACAGCTTCTCTCCTCCCCCAGTAGGAATGGGAGTTTTTGGTTGTCAGTCAGATTTCTGAATTCAGGGCATATTTGTGAGAATTTTTGATAGAAATTCTCTCTCATGCCCTGATATTTTCCACAGGCTGTGAGGAAGTGCATCTCTGTCTCAACTACTCCCTGACTGCAGTGAGAGCATATCCTGTCTTCTCTTGGCAGCCTGGTCTGCCTGTGTCTGCCTTTTTCGATCGCTAGGCTATGTTCGCTAAGTCTGTACCTTGTCAAGGTTCTTCTCAGTTTGTTATCCTTTACCATGGTCAGGTAATCAGCTATGTTGTATTGTCTGTTTAGGGCCAAGTAGCAATTGAGTTTGCTTTGGGTTTTTGTTGTTTCTGCCCAATATGACAGATATTTTTCCTTTTGCTTAGCGACGATTGTGTTGGGTCGAATTCTTTGTGTTACCCTGTCACTGTCCTGGGGCTGGTTATTGTTAGTATTGTTATTAGTTACTTTATTGAGTCCCAGGACTAGTTGACTGAGGGTATTCTTCTTTATGGTCAGCTCTTGGCATTTCAGGGCGTCGTAGTGATAGCATTGGGGGTTGCTCATTTGTAGGTGATTCCAAAATTTGGTGGCTCTTTTTTGGATAGTGATTATTAATGGGTATTGGCCTAGTTCCGCCCTGCATGCGTTGTTTACTGTTTTCCTTTGAGTCCGGAGGATACTTTTACAGAATTCCGCATGTAGGATCTCAATTGGGTGTTTGTCCCATTTTGCAAAATCTTGTTGTGTTAGTGGTCCCCAGACCTCACTGCCATAGAGTGCAATTGGTTCAATTACTGATTTGAAAATTTTGAGCCAAATGATAATTGGGATTTCTATTTGGATTGATTTTTTGATGGCATAGAAAGCCCTTCTTGCTTTCTCTTTCAGTTCATTCACAGCCAGTTTGAAGTTTCCCGTAGAACTGATTTTTAAGCCCAAGTATGTGTAGTGAGTGGTTTGTTCAATTTTGGTTGTTCCTACTGTGAAATTTATTGTGGGTCCATGTTGTTTGGATCTTTGCTGGAACACAAGGACTTTGGTTTTTTGGGGATTTATTGTCAGGGCCCAAGTCTGGCAGTACGACTCCAGCAGGTCCAGGTTCTGCTGTAGACCCTCCTTAGTTGGTGACAGCAGAACCAGGTCGTCGGCATAGAGGAGGAATTTAACCTTGGATTCATATAGGGTGAGGCCGGGTGCTGTAGATTGTTCAAGTAGTTTTGCCAATCCATTAATGTAAATATTAAAGAGTGTCGGTGAGATTGGCGAGCCCTGCGTCACCCCCCGCCCCTGTGGGAAGTATTTTGTTTGTTTGTCTCCAATTTTAACTGCACATTTATTGTTTGTATACATTGATTTAATTACATCATATGTTTTACCTCCTACCCCGCTTTCGATAAGTTTCAGGAATAAACCGTCATGCCAGATGGAGTCGAAAGCCTTCTGGAAATCTACAAAGCATGCGTAGATTTTGCTTTTGTTATGGTGAACGTGTTTGTCAATTAGGGTCTGTAGGGTGAAGATATGATCGGATGTTCTATAGTTTGGCAGGAATCCAATTTGGCTTTTACTCAAGACATTGTGCTCTTCAAGGAAGTTTATAAGTCTTTTGTTTATGATGCTACAGAATACCTTCCCCAGGTTACTGTTTACACAGATGCCTCGATAGTTGTTTGGGTCGATTTTGTCCCCACTTTTGTATATGGGTGTTATGAGTCCTTTGTTCCAGATGTCAGGGAAATAACCGACACTCAGAACCAAGTTGAAGAGTTTTAGGATAGCCAGTTTCAGTTTGTCGTCTGCGTGTTTAATCATCTCGTTTAGTATGCCGTCTGTCCCGCAAGCTTTTCCTGGTCGCAGGTCCTTGAGTTTTTCAAGAAGTTCTTTTTCTGTTATTATGGCGTCTAGCGGGTTTTGGTTATCTTTTATGGCCATTTCAAGCTTTTCAAGTTTTTTGCGTATTTGGTGTTGCTCTGGTCCTAGTGTGTTTTTCTGGTATAATTTTTCAAAGTGGTTTACCCATGTGTCCCCATTTTGAATGGACAAATCGTCGTGTTGTTTTTTGTGTAGTGTTTTCAAGTTGTCCCAGAAACAATTCGACTCAATGGATTCCTCCATGGAGCTGAGTGTATTCTTAATAAATTGCTCTTTTTTGGTCCTGAGTGTGTTTCTGTATTGTGTTAGCGTCTGACAATAAGTAAGGCGTAATTCCTCGTTTTCTGGATGTCTGTGTTTTTGGTTTGATAGTTTTCTAAGTTTTTTCCTCATGTTATGGCAATCATGGTCAAACCATTTTTCATAGTTTTTTGTTTTGGGTTTGTTCTTGCGAGCTTTCAAGTTTGCATTTGTTGCCAAATTATCAAAAATATTGTTTAGTTTACTAACTGCCCGGTTTACGCCTTCTTTATTGTGAGTGTATATGTTATCCAGAAAGGTGTCTAAGAGAGCTTGAGTTGATGCATTGCTAATTGTTTTCTGGTATTTTTCCGTGTCGTTTTTGGCCCATCTGTATGATTTTTTGGTGTTGTACAGTTTACTGGGTTGTGTTTCTATGTTGTTTGTTTCTGTCTTTTTGAGAAACATAGTAATTTGACTGTGATCTGACAGTGTTGTTTGTGGTTTGACTGTGAATGCTCTGAAAGAGGATGGGTCCAAGTCTGTAATCATATAGTCTACTGTGCTGCAGCCAAGAGGTGAGCAGTAGGTCGATCTTCCTAGGAGGTCTCCTATGAACCTACCATTGACAATGTACAGACCCAGGTTTCGACAGAGCTGTAGTTATCACCCCTTCACTCTCTGTGACCCCTCGGTTATCACCCCATCGCGCTCTAGGTGAACCCCTCACGTTCTCTGTGACCCTTCAGTTATCACTCCACCGCATTCCCTGTGACCCCTTGGTTATCACACCCCCGCTCTCTCTGTGATCCCCTCTGTTATCACACCCTTGCGCTCTGTGACCTCCTCATGCCCTCTGTGCCCCTCTCGCGCCCTCTGAGCCCCCTCGCTCTCCGTGACCCATTGGTTATTACACCCTTGCTCTCCGTGACCCCTTGGTTATCACCCCCTCGCTCCCCGTGACCACTTTGTGATAACCCCCACGCTCTCCGTAACCCCTTGGTTATCATCCCCTCGCTCTCTCCGTGACCCATTGGTTATCACCCCCTCACTCTCCGTGACCCCTGGGTTATCACCCCCTCGTTCTCCATGACCCCTTGGTTATCACCCCTCGCTCTCTCCATGACCCTTGGTTATCATCCCCTTGCTCTCTCTCCGTGACCCCTTGGTTATCACTCCTCGCTCTCTCCATGACCCCTTGGTTATCACCCCTTCGCTCTCTCTGTGACCCCTTGGTTATCACCCCCTTGCTCTATCCCTGTGACCCCTTGGTTATCACCCCTCACTCTCTTTGACCCCTTCATTATCACCCCTTCACTCTCTGTGACCCCTTGGCTATCACCCCCTCGCACTCTGTGACCCCTTCATTATCACCACCTCGCTCTCTGTGACCCCTTGTTTAACAACACCGCGCTCTCTCTGTGACCCCTTGGTTATCACACCCTTGCTATCTCTCTGTGACCCCTTGGCTATCACCCCTTCTCTCTCTGTGACCCCTTGGTTATCACCTCGCTCTCTCTGTGACCCCTCGGTTATCACTCCTCGCTCTCACCGTGACCCCTTGGTTATCACCACTCGCTCTCTCTGTGACCCCTCGGCTATCACCCCCTCGCTCTCTCTGTGACCCCTTCATTATCACCCCCTCGCTCTCTGCGACCCCTTGGTTATCAACCCCTCACTCTCTCTGTGACCCCTTGGTTATCACCCGTTCGCTCTCTCTGTGAAGCCCTGGTTATCACACCCTCGCTCTCTCCGTGACACCTTGGTTATCACCCCCCTCGCTCTCTGTAACCCATTGGTTATCACCACCTCGCTCTCTCTGTAACCCCTTGGTTATCACCCCCTCGCTCTCTGTAACCCCTTGGTTATCACCCCCTCGCTCTCTGTAACCCCTTGGTTATTACACCCTTGCTCTCTCTCTGTGACCCTTTGGTTATCACCCCTTCTCTCTCTGTAACTCCTTGGTTATCACCTCCTCGCTCTCTGTGACCATTCGGTTATCACCCCATCGCACTCCCAGTGACCCCTTGGTTTTCACGCCCTCGCTCACCGTGACCCATTGGTTATCACCCCCTCGCTCTCTCTGTGACCATTCGGTTATCACCCCCTCACCCTCCGTGACCCCTTGGTTATCACCCCCTTGCTCTCCGTGACCCCTTGGTTATAACCCCCTCGCTCTCCATAACCCTTTGGTTATCACCCCTTCACTCTCTGTGACCCCTCAGTTATCACCCTATTGTGCTCTAGGTGAACCCCCTCGCGTTCTTTGTGACCCCTCAGTTATCACTCCACCGCGTTCCCTGTGACCCCTTGGTTATCGCACCCCCGCTCTCTCTGTGACCCCCTCGGTTATCACACCCTTGCACTCTCTTGTGACCTGCTCGTGCCCTCTGTGCCCCTCTCGTGCCCTCTGTGCCACCCTCACGCCCTCTGTGCCACCCTCGTGCTCTCTGTGCCCCCCTCGCGTACTCTGTGATGCCTTGGTTATCACACTCTCGCTCTTTCTGTGACCCCTTGTTTATCACCCCTTCGCTCTCTCTGTGACCCCTTGTTTATCACATCCTCGCTCTCTGTGACCCCTTGGTAATCACCCTCTCGTTCTCTGTGACCCCTTGATTATCACCCCCTCGCGCTCTCTGTGACCTCCCTCGCACTCTCTGTGACCCCCCTCGCACTCTCTGTGACCCCTTCTGTTCTCACCCCTTCGTGCTTTCTGTGACCCCTCTCGCTCTCTCTGTGACACCCTGTTTATCACACCGCTCACTCTCTGTGACCACTTGGTGATCACCCCCTCACTCTCTCTGTGACCCCTTGGTTATCAGCCTCTCGTTCTCTGTGACCCCTTCATTATCACCCCCTCGCGCCCTCTGTGACCCCCCTTGCTCTCTCCGTGACCCCTTGGTTATCACCCCCTTGCTCTCTCTCCATGACCACTTGGTTATCACCCCCTTGCTCTCTCTCCGTGACCCCTTGGTTATCAACCCTCGCACTGTGTGACCCCTTGGTAATCAACCCCTCGCTCTCTCTGTGACTCCTTGGTTATCACCCTCTCATTCTCCGTGACCCCGTGGTTATCACCCCCTCGCTCTCTCCGTGACCCCTTGGTTATCATCCCCTCGCTCTCTCCGTGACCATTTGGTTATCACTCCTCGCTCTCTCCGCGACCCCTTGTTTATCACCCCCTCGCTCTCCTTGACCCCTCGGTTATCACCCCCTCACTCTCTGTGACCCCTCAGTTATCACCCTCTCGCGCTCTCTGTGACCCACTCGTGGTCTCTGTGCACCCCTCGCGTCCTCTGTGCCCCCCTCGCATCCTCTGTGCCATCCTTGTGCCCTCTGTGCCCCCCTCGCGCATTCTGTGACCCCCCTCGCGCACTCTGTGACCCCTTGGTTATCACACTCTCGCTCTTTCTGTGACCCCTTGTTTATCACACCCTCGCTCTCTGTGACCCCTTGGTTATCACCCCCTCGCTCTCCGTGACCCGTTGGTTATCACTCCCTCGGTTATCACTCCCTCATTCTCCATGACCCCTTGTTTATCACCCCTCGCTCTCTCCGTGACCCCTAGGTTAGCACACCTCGCTATCTCCGTGACCCCTTGGTTATCAGCCCCTTGCTCTCTCTCTGTGACCCCTTGGTTATCACCCCCTCGCTCTCTGTGACACGTCAGTTATCAATCTCTCATGCTCTCTGTGACCCACTCATGGTCTCTGTGATCCCCTCACGTCCTCTGAGCCTTCTGTACCCCCCTCGCACACTCTGTGACCCCCTCGCGCACCCTGTGACCCCTTGGTTATCACACTCTCGCTCTTTCTGTGACCCCTTGTTCATCACACCCTCGCTCTCTGTGACCCCTTGGTTATCACTACCTCGCTCTCTCTGTGACCCCTTGGTAATCACCCCCTCGCTCTCTCTGTGACCCCTGGTTATCACACCCTCGCTCTCTGTGACCATTTGGTTATCACCCCATCGCTCTCTGTGACCCCTTGGTAATCACACTCTCGTTCTCCGTGACCCCTTGATTCTGGCGCCCTCTGTGACCCCCTTGAACTTTCCGTGACCCCGTTATCACTCCTTCACTCTCTGTGACACCTTGGTTATCACCCCCCTCGCTCTCCATAACCCCTTGGTTATCATCCCCTCGCTCTCTCCGTGACCCCTAGATTATCACCCCCTCGCTCTCTCCGTGACCCCTCAGTTATCACCATCTTGCTCTCTCTCCGTGACCCCTTGGTTATCACCCCCTTGCTCTCTCTCTTTGACCCCTTGGTTATCAACCCTCGCTCTCTGTGACCCCTTGGTAATCATCACCTCGCTCTCTCTGTGACCCCTTGGTTATCACCCTCTCGATCTCCGTGACCACTTGGTTATCATCCCCTGGCTCTCTCTGTGACCCCTTGGTTATCACCCCCTCGCTCTCCGTGACCTTTTGATTATCATCCCCTCGCTCTCTCCGTGACCATTTGGTTATCACTCCTCGCTCTCTCCGTGACCCCTTGGTTATCACCCCCTCAGTCTCCGTGACCAATCGGTTATCAGCCCCTCGCTCTCTGTGACCTCTCGTTTATCACCCCCTCACTCTGTGACCCCTCAGTTATCACCCTCTCGCGCTCTCTGTGACCCACTCGTGGTCACTGTGCACCCCTCGCCTCCTCTGTGCCCCCCTCACGTCCTCTGTGCCCCCCTCGTGCCCCCCTCGCGCACTCTGTGACCTACTCACGCACACTGTGACCCCTTGGTTATCACACTCTCGCTCTTTCTGTGACTGCTCTTTTTGTGAACCCTTGTTTATCACACCCTCGCTCACTGTGACCCCTTGGTAATCATCCTCTCGTTCTCCGTGACCCCTTGATTTTGGCGCCCTCTGTGACCCCCCTCGCACTTTCCGTGACCCCGTTATCACTCCTTCACTCTCTGTGACCCCTTGGTTATCACCCCCCTCGTTCTCTGTGACCCCTTGGTTATAACCCCCTCGCTCTCCGTAACCCCTTGGTTATCACCCCCTCGCTCTCTTTGTGACCCCTTGGTTATCACCCCTTCACGCTCTGTGACCCCTCGGTTATCACCCCATCGCGCTCTAGGTGAACCCCTCACGTTCTCTGTGACCCTTCAGTTATCACTCCACCGCATTCCCTGTGACCCCTTGGTTATCACACCCCCGCTCTCTCTGTGATCCCCTCTGTTATCACACCCTTGCGCTCTGTGACCTCCTCATGCCCTCTGTGCCCCTCTCGCGCCCTCTGAGCCCCCTCGCTCTCCGTGACCCATTGGTTATTACACCCTTGCTCTCCGTGACCCCTTGGTTATCACCCCCTCGCTCCCCGTGACCACTTTGTGATAACCCCCACGCTCTCCGTAACCCCTTGGTTATCATCCCCTCGCTCTCTCCGTGACCCATTGGTTATCACCCCCTCACTCTCCGTGACCCCTGGGTTATCACCCCCTCGTTCTCCATGACCCCTTGGTTATCACCCCTCGCTCTCTCCATGACCCTTGGTTATCATCCCCTTGCTCTCTCTCCGTGACCCCTTGGTTATCACTCCTCGCTCTCTCCATGACCCCTTGGTTATCACCCCTTCGCTCTCTCTGTGACCCCTTGGTTATCACCCCCTTGCTCTATCCCTGTGACCCCTTGGTTATCACCCCTCACTCTCTTTGACCCCTTCATTATCACCCCTTCACTCTCTGTGACCCCTTGGCTATCACCCCCTCGCACTCTGTGACCCCTTCATTATCACCACCTCGCTCTCTGTGACCCCTTGTTTAACAACACCGCGCTCTCTCTGTGACCCCTTGGTTATCACACCCTTGCTATCTCTCTGTGACCCCTTGGCTATCACCCCTTCTCTCTCTGTGACCCCTTGGTTATCACCTCGCTCTCTCTGTGACCCCTCGGTTATCACTCCTCGCTCTCACCGTGACCCCTTGGTTATCACCACTCGCTCTCTCTGTGACCCCTCGGCTATCACCCCCTCGCTCTCTCTGTGACCCCTTCATTATCACCCCCTCGCTCTCTGCGACCCCTTGGTTATCAACCCCTCACTCTCTCTGTGACCCCTTGGTTATCACCCGTTCGCTCTCTCTGTGAAGCCCTGGTTATCACACCCTCGCTCTCTCCGTGACACCTTGGTTATCACCCCCCTCGCTCTCTGTAACCCATTGGTTATCACCACCTCGCTCTCTCTGTAACCCCTTGGTTATCACCCCCTCGCTCTCTGTAACCCCTTGGTTATCACCCCCTCGCTCTCTGTAACCCCTTGGTTATTACACCCTTGCTCTCTCTCTGTGACCCTTTGGTTATCACCCCTTCTCTCTCTGTAACTCCTTGGTTATCACCTCCTCGCTCTCTGTGACCATTCGGTTATCACCCCATCGCACTCCCAGTGACCCCTTGGTTTTCACGCCCTCGCTCACCGTGACCCATTGGTTATCACCCCCTCGCTCTCTCTGTGACCATTCGGTTATCACCCCCTCACCCTCCGTGACCCCTTGGTTATCACCCCCTTGCTCTCCGTGACCCCTTGGTTATAACCCCCTCGCTCTCCATAACCCTTTGGTTATCACCCCTTCACTCTCTGTGACCCCTCAGTTATCACCCTATTGTGCTCTAGGTGAACCCCCTCGCGTTCTTTGTGACCCCTCAGTTATCACTCCACCGCGTTCCCTGTGACCCCTTGGTTATCGCACCCCCGCTCTCTCTGTGACCCCCTCGGTTATCACACCCTTGCACTCTCTTGTGACCTGCTCGTGCCCTCTGTGCCCCTCTCGTGCCCTCTGTGCCACCCTCACGCCCTCTGTGCCACCCTCGTGCTCTCTGTGCCCCCCTCGCGTACTCTGTGATGCCTTGGTTATCACACTCTCGCTCTTTCTGTGACCCCTTGTTTATCACCCCTTCGCTCTCTCTGTGACCCCTTGTTTATCACATCCTCGCTCTCTGTGACCCCTTGGTAATCACCCTCTCGTTCTCTGTGACCCCTTGATTATCACCCCCTCGCGCTCTCTGTGACCTCCCTCGCACTCTCTGTGACCCCCCTCGCACTCTCTGTGACCCCTTCTGTTCTCACCCCTTCGTGCTTTCTGTGACCCCTCTCGCTCTCTCTGTGACACCCTGTTTATCACACCGCTCACTCTCTGTGACCACTTGGTGATCACCCCCTCACTCTCTCTGTGACCCCTTGGTTATCAGCCTCTCGTTCTCTGTGACCCCTTCATTATCACCCCCTCGCGCCCTCTGTGACCCCCCTTGCTCTCTCCGTGACCCCTTGGTTATCACCCCCTTGCTCTCTCTCCATGACCACTTGGTTATCACCCCCTTGCTCTCTCTCCGTGACCCCTTGGTTATCAACCCTCGCACTGTGTGACCCCTTGGTAATCAACCCCTCGCTCTCTCTGTGACTCCTTGGTTATCACCCTCTCATTCTCCGTGACCCCGTGGTTATCACCCCCTCGCTCTCTCCGTGACCCCTTGGTTATCATCCCCTCGCTCTCTCCGTGACCATTTGGTTATCACTCCTCGCTCTCTCCGCGACCCCTTGTTTATCACCCCCTCGCTCTCCTTGACCCCTCGGTTATCACCCCCTCACTCTCTGTGACCCCTCAGTTATCACCCTCTCGCGCTCTCTGTGACCCACTCGTGGTCTCTGTGCACCCCTCGCGTCCTCTGTGCCCCCCTCGCATCCTCTGTGCCATCCTTGTGCCCTCTGTGCCCCCCTCGCGCATTCTGTGACCCCCCTCGCGCACTCTGTGACCCCTTGGTTATCACACTCTCGCTCTTTCTGTGACCCCTTGTTTATCACACCCTCGCTCTCTGTGACCCCTTGGTTATCACCCCCTCGCTCTCCGTGACCCGTTGGTTATCACTCCCTCGGTTATCACTCCCTCATTCTCCATGACCCCTTGTTTATCACCCCTCGCTCTCTCCGTGACCCCTAGGTTAGCACACCTCGCTATCTCCGTGACCCCTTGGTTATCAGCCCCTTGCTCTCTCTCTGTGACCCCTTGGTTATCACCCCCTCGCTCTCTGTGACACGTCAGTTATCAATCTCTCATGCTCTCTGTGACCCACTCATGGTCTCTGTGATCCCCTCACGTCCTCTGAGCCTTCTGTACCCCCCTCGCACACTCTGTGACCCCCTCGCGCACCCTGTGACCCCTTGGTTATCACACTCTCGCTCTTTCTGTGACCCCTTGTTCATCACACCCTCGCTCTCTGTGACCCCTTGGTTATCACTACCTCGCTCTCTCTGTGACCCCTTGGTAATCACCCCCTCGCTCTCTCTGTGACCCCTGGTTATCACACCCTCGCTCTCTGTGACCATTTGGTTATCACCCCATCGCTCTCTGTGACCCCTTGGTAATCACACTCTCGTTCTCCGTGACCCCTTGATTCTGGCGCCCTCTGTGACCCCCTTGAACTTTCCGTGACCCCGTTATCACTCCTTCACTCTCTGTGACACCTTGGTTATCACCCCCCTCGCTCTCCATAACCCCTTGGTTATCATCCCCTCGCTCTCTCCGTGACCCCTAGATTATCACCCCCTCGCTCTCTCCGTGACCCCTCAGTTATCACCATCTTGCTCTCTCTCCGTGACCCCTTGGTTATCACCCCCTTGCTCTCTCTCTTTGACCCCTTGGTTATCAACCCTCGCTCTCTGTGACCCCTTGGTAATCATCACCTCGCTCTCTCTGTGACCCCTTGGTTATCACCCTCTCGATCTCCGTGACCACTTGGTTATCATCCCCTGGCTCTCTCTGTGACCCCTTGGTTATCACCCCCTCGCTCTCCGTGACCTTTTGATTATCATCCCCTCGCTCTCTCCGTGACCATTTGGTTATCACTCCTCGCTCTCTCCGTGACCCCTTGGTTATCACCCCCTCAGTCTCCGTGACCAATCGGTTATCAGCCCCTCGCTCTCTGTGACCTCTCGTTTATCACCCCCTCACTCTGTGACCCCTCAGTTATCACCCTCTCGCGCTCTCTGTGACCCACTCGTGGTCACTGTGCACCCCTCGCCTCCTCTGTGCCCCCCTCACGTCCTCTGTGCCCCCCTCGTGCCCCCCTCGCGCACTCTGTGACCTACTCACGCACACTGTGACCCCTTGGTTATCACACTCTCGCTCTTTCTGTGACTGCTCTTTTTGTGAACCCTTGTTTATCACACCCTCGCTCACTGTGACCCCTTGGTAATCATCCTCTCGTTCTCCGTGACCCCTTGATTTTGGCGCCCTCTGTGACCCCCCTCGCACTTTCCGTGACCCCGTTATCACTCCTTCACTCTCTGTGACCCCTTGGTTATCACCCCCCTCGTTCTCTGTGACCCCTTGGTTATAACCCCCTCGCTCTCCGTAACCCCTTGGTTATCACCCCCTCGCTCTCTTTGTGACCCCTTGGTTATCACCCCTTCACGCTCTGTGACCCCTCGGTTATCGCCCCATCGCGCTCTTGGTGAACCCCCTCGCATTCTCTGTGACCCCCTCTGTTATCACTCCACCGCGTTCCCTGTGACCCCTTGGTTATCACACCCCCGCTCTCTCTGTGACCCCCTCTGTTCTCACACCCTTGCGCCCTCTGTGTCCCCTCGCTCTCCGTCACCCATTGGTTATCAGACTATCGCTCTCCGTGACACCTTGGATATAACCCCCTCGCTGTCCGTGACCCCTTGGTTATCACCTCCTCACGCTCTATGTGACCCACTCGTGGTCTCTGTGACCCCTTCGCGTCCTCTGTGCCCCCTCGCGTCCTCTGTGCCCCCCTTGCGTCCTCTTTGCCCCCCTCGTTCCCTCTGTGCCCCCCATCGCGCACTCTGTGACCCCTTTCTTATCACACTCTTGCTCTCTCTGTGACCCCTTGGTTATCACCCCCTCGCTCTCCATGACCCCTTGGTTATCATCCCTTTGCTCTCTCCGTGACCCCTTGGTTATCACCCCTCGCTCTCTCCGTGACCCCTTGGTTATCACCCCTCGCTCTCTCCGTGACCCCTCAGTTATCGCCCCCTTGCTCTTCATGACCCTTGGTTATCACCCCCTCGCTTTCAGTGACCCCTCGGTTATCACCCCCTCACTCTCTGTGACCCCTCAGTTATCACCCTCTCGCGCTCTCTGTGACCCACTCGTGGTCTCTGTGCACCCCTCGCGTCCTCTGTGCCCCCCTCGCATCCTCTGTGCCATCCTTGTGCCCTCTGTGCCCCCCTCGCGCATTCTGTGACCCCCCTCGCGCACTCTGTGACCCCTTGGTTATCACACTCTCGCTCTTTCTGTGACCCCTTGTTTATCACACCCTCGCTCTCTGTGACCCCTTGGTTATCACCCCCTCGCTCTCCGTGACCCGTTGGTTATCACTCCCTCGGTTATCACTCCCTCATTCTCCATGACCCCTTGTTTATCACCCCTCGCTCTCTCCGTGACCCCTAGGTTAGCACACCTCGCTATCTCCGTGACCCCTTGGTTATCAGCCCCTTGCTCTCTCTCTGTGACCCCTTGGTTATCACCCCCTCGCTCTCTGTGACATGTCAGTTATCAATCTCTCATGCTCTCTGTGACCCACTCATGGTCTCTGTGATCCCCTCACGTCCTCTGAGCCTTCTGTACCCCCCTCGCACACTCTGTGACCCCCTCGCGCACCCTGTGACCCCTTGGTTATCACACTCTCGCTCTTTCTGTGACCCCTTGTTCATCACACCCTCGCTCTCTGTGACCCCTTGGTTATCACTACCTCGCTCTCTCTGTGACCCCTTGGTAATCACCCCCTCGCTCTCTCTGTGACCCCTGGTTATCACACCCTCGCTCTCTGTGACCATTTGGTTATCACCCCATCGCTCTCTGTGACCCCTTGGTAATCACACTCTCGTTCTCCGTGACCCCTTGATTCTGGCGCCCTCTGTGACCCCCTTGAACTTTCCGTGACCCCGTTATCACTCCTTCACTCTCTGTGACACCTTGGTTATCACCCCCCTCGTTCTCTGTGACCCCTTGGCTATCATCCCCTCGCTCTCTCCGTGACCCCTTGATTATCACCCCCTCGCTCTCTCCATGACCCCTTGGTTATCACCCCCTTGCTCTCTCTCCGTGACCCCTTGGTTATCACCCCCTTGCTCTCTCTCCGTAACCCCTTGGTTATAACCCGCTCGCTCTCCGTAACCCCTTGGTTATCATCCCATCGCTCTCTCCATGACCCCTTGGTTATCATCCCCTCGTTCTCCGTGACCCCTTGGTTATCATCCCCTCACTCTCTCTGTAACCCCTTGGTTATCACCCCCTCGCTCTCTCCGTGACCCCTTGGTTATCATTCCCTCGCTGTCTCCGTGACCCCTTGGTAATCACCCCCTCGCTCTCTCTGTGACCTCCTGGTTATCACACCCTCGCTCTCTCTATGACCCCTTGGTTATCACCCTCTCGTTCTCCGTGACCCCTTTATTATCACCCCCTCGCGCCCTCTGTAACCCCCCTTGCACTCTGTGACCCATTCGTTATCACACTCTCGCTTTCTCTGTGACCACTTGGTTATCACCCCCTCGTTCTCCGTGACCCCTTGGTTATCATCCCCTCACTCTCTCTGTGACCCCTTGGTTATCACCCCCTCGCTCTCTCCATGTCCCCTTGGTTATCATTCCCTCGCTCTCTCCGTGACCCCTTGGTAATCACCCCTCGCTCTCTCTGTGACCTCCTGGTTATCACACCCTCGCTCTCTCTATGACCCCTTGGTTATCACCCTCTCGTTCTCCATGACCCCTTTATTATCACCCCCTCACGCCCTCTGTGACCCCCTCGCACTTTCTGTGACCCCTTCATTATCACCCCCTCGCGCCCTCTCTGATCCCCCTCGCACTCTCTGTGACCCCTTCGTTATCACACTCTCGCTCTCTCTGTGACCACTTGGTTATCACCCCCTCATTCTCCGTGACCCCTTGGTTATCATCCCCTCGATCTCTCCATAACCCCTTGGTTATCACACACTTGCTCTCCGTGACCCCTTGGTTATCACCCCCTCGCTCTCCGTGACCCCTTGATTATCATCCGTGTAAGGGGTTTTCAGATCGCAGAGGTTTCTTTCTCTTGAGGCCTCTCTCTCTTGCACAGTAAAACCTTGAGTGGTTCGACCCACTCACCCCTTAGGTTCTAGACACTGGTCTTGGATGCAGGAACTACAATGTAGAGAATACTCAATAGGCCAGCTTTAATGGAAACGAAATGAAATTTTATTGCATAGAGTAAAACAAATCAAATGCAAGTCGATAAAAGGGTACATGGGAGAGAAAAACAAATTCATAATACATTACTAACTGAGATAGATACAGGCATATTATACTTTACAACAGTCATCATGAAATGGGGAAACACACAGAACATCGAGGGACAACAACTCATTACCCCTAAAATGCCCACCCCCTAAGCCTAGCTAGATCAGATTGTGAGGGGCCAGAAACATGCTCACCAATCCAGTTGGAAAGTGTAGAGTTTTGAAACAGGTCTGCGTTTTGATCCTTTCAGGCATCCTGTCTCCATGTGGTCAGTGCTGCGGGCTGCAACACTCTCTCTTCTTCCTCAAGGTGAAGGTCATGGACAGGCTGGACACTGGCAGACCTGGACGTCGGCGGGGACGGCGACCACCTGTTTGACCATGGTTGGAGAGGTCTCTTCGCGGAGTCTAGCTGATTACCATTTTCAGCTAGATTTCTTCTGTAGGGCTGCTGCCCTTTGTCTCGTCAATGGCCCGGGGTTTGTCGATGATCTCCCGATGGTTACCCTGGGGCGGGACGCAGACTCGAATCACCTTCTTGGTCTCTGGATCGACGTTCCTCCACGGTTCTCAAAAGGACAAGCTCAAAGTGCGTCTCGCTGATCGCTCTCGATGGCTACCCCGGGACTCCAAATATACTTCTCAAGAGAAGCCTTTATCTCCCACCAAATCAAGGTTAGTCTTTGTTTAACTTTTGGCGGGCTTGTATCACAACGGGGTAGTTATTATATTTAAACTGCTTTCGGGATGGCCGGTGATGGCCATCTCTGGTCTGGAATGACCTTGTATTGTTTTGAATGTCTTCTTGATGTCTTTAATGGGTCTTTGATGCTCCCCTTATATGAATATAAAACTGTTTCCCTTTGTCTGGGTAAACATTTAGATGGCCTTTATCTACAGGCCGATCTGACTGGATCTGCATCCAATCCATATGTATGTGGCTGTGTCTGGTTTCGTTTTCTCCGGAACGGCCTTCCAGAACTTACTGTGGGCTGAATCCACAAAGGCTGTCTGGGGACTGCAGGAACCATTTCAAGGTGTCCAAAAAGCTAGTCACGGGGCCTGGCGGCCATTTTGTGTGTCCCTTTTCTGGGCTTCTTTTTTTTAAAACAGTCTTTAAAAAGTAAAGGCCTCTTCTGCCAAAGGACCCTTATCTGACAATATTAATTTTGCGGATCTTACATCCCCTCGCTCTCTCCGTGACCCCTTGGTTATCACCATCTCAGTCTCCGTGACCCCTTGGTTATCAGCCCCTCGTTCTCCATGACCCCTTGGTTATCACCCCTCGCTCTCTCCATGACACTTGGTTATCACCCCATTGCTCTCTCTCCATGACCCCTTGGTTATCACCCCCTCGCTCTCTCTGTGACTCCTTGGTTATCACCCCGTCACTCTTCGTGGCCCTTGGTTATCACCCCCTCGCTCTCCGTGACCCCTTGGTTTTCACCCCTTCGCTCTCTCTGTGACCCCTCATTTATCACCCCATCACGGTCTAGATGAACCCCCTCACTCTCTGCGACCCGTCAGTTATCACCCTCTCACGCTCTCTGTGACTCACTTGTGGTCTCTGTGACCCCTTCACATCCTCTGTGCCCCCCTCGTGCCCTCTGTACCCCACTCGCTCTCCGTGACCCATTGGTTATAACTTCCTCGCTCTCCATAACCCCTTGGTTATCACGCCCTGGCTCTCCATGCCTCGCGCTCTCTGTGCCCCACTTGTGGTCTCTGTGACCCCCTCGCGCCCTCTGTGACCCCCTCGTGCCCTCTGTGACCCCCTCGTGCCCTCTGTGACCCCCTCTCGCCCTCTGTGACCCCCTTGCATCCTCTGTGACCCCCTCGCATCCTCTGTGACCCCTTGGTTATAACCCCCTCGCTCTCCATAACCCCTTGGTTATCATCCCCTCGCTCTCTCCGTGACCCCTAGATTATCACCCCCTCGCTCTCTCCGTGACCCCTCAGTTATCACCATCTTGCTCTCTCTCCCTGACCCCTTGGTTATCACCCCATTGCTCTCTCTCTTTGACCCCTTGGTTATCAACCCTCGCTCTCTGTGACCCCTTGGTAATCATCCCCTCGCTCTCTCTGTGACCCCTTGGTTATCACCCTCTCGATCTCCGTGACCACTTGGTTATCATCCCCTCGCTCTCTCTGTGACCCCTTGGTTATCACCCCCTCGCTCTCCGTGACCTTTTGATTATCATCCCCTCGCTCTCTCTGTGACCATTTGGTTATCACTCCTCGCTCTCTCCGTGACCCCTTGGTTATCACCCCCTCAGTCTCCGTGACCAATCGGTTATCAGCCCCTCGCTCTCTGTGACCTCTCGTTTATCACCCCCTCACTCTGTGACCCCTCAGTTATCACCCTCTCGCGCTCTCTGTGACCCACTCGTGGTCGCTGTGCACCCCTCGCCTCCTCTGTGCCCCCCTCACGTCCTCTGTGCCCCCCTCGTGCCCCCCTCGCGCACTCTGTGACCTACTCACGCACACTGTGACCCCTTGGTTATCACACTCTCGCTCTTTCTGTGACTGCTCTTTTTGTGAACCCTTGTTTATCACACCCTCGCTCACTGTGACCCCTTGGTAATCACCCTCTCGTTCTCCGTGACCCCTTGATTTTGGCGCCCTCTGTGACCCCCCTCGCACTTTCCGTGACTCCGTTATCACTCCTTCACTCTCTGTGACCCCTTGGTTATCACCCCCCTCGTTCTCTGTGACCCCTTGGTTATAACCCCCTCGCTCTCCGTAACCCCTTGGTTATCACCCCCTCGCTCTCTTTGTGACCCCTTGGTTATGACCCCTTCACTCTCTGTGACCCCTTCGTTATCACCCCCTCGCTCTCTCTGTGACCCCTCGGTTATCACCCCTTCACGCTCTGTGACCCCTCGGTTATCGCCCCATCGTGCTCTTGGTGAACCCCCTCGCATTCTCTGTGACCCCCTCTGTTATCACTCCACCGCGTTCCCTGTGACCCCTTGGTTATCACACCCCCGCTCTCTCTGTGACCCCCTCTGTTCTCACACCCTTGCGCCCTCTGTGTCCCCTCGCTCTCCGTCACCCATTGGTTATCAGACTATCGCTCTCCGTGACACCTTGGATATAACCCCCTCGCTGTCCATGACCCCTTGGTTATCACCTCCTCACGCTCTATGTGACCCACTCGTGGTCTCTGTGACCCCTTCGCGTCCTCTGTGCCCCCTCGCGTCCTCTGTGCCCCCCTTGCGTCCTCTTTGCCCCCCTCGTTCCCTCTGTGCCCCCCATCGCGCACTCTGTGACCCCTTTCTTATCACACTCTTGCTCTCTCTGTGACCCCTTGGTTATCACCCCCTCGCTCTCCATGACCCCTTGGTTATCATCCCTTTGCTCTCTCCGTGACCCCTTGGTTATCACCCCTCGCTCTCTCCGTGACCCCTTGGTTATCACCCCTTGCTCTCTCCGTGACCCCTCAGTTATCGCCCCCTTGCTCTTCATGACCCTTGGTTATCACCCCCTCGCTTTCAGTGACCCCTCGGTTATCACCCCCTCACTCTCTGTGACCCCTCAGTTATCACCCTCTCGCACTCTCTGTGCCCCCCCTCATGCCCTCTGTGCCCCCTCGTGCCCTCTGTGCCCCCCTCCCGCACTCTGTGACCCCTTGGTTATCACAGTCACGCTCTTTCTGTGACCCCTTGGTTATCACCACCTCGCTCTCTCTGTGACCCCCTGGTTAGCGCACCCTCGCTCTCTGTGACCCCTTGGTTATCACCCCCTAGCACTCTGTGAGCCCTTGGTTATCACCCCCTCGCTCTCCGTGACCCCTTGGTTATCACCCCCTCAGTTATCACCCCTTCGATCTCCATGACCCCTTGTTTATCACCTCTCGTTCTCTCCGTGGCCCCTTGGTTATCACCCCCTCACTCTCCGTGACCCCTCAGTTATCACCCTCTCGCGCTCTCTGTGACCCACTCGTGCCCTCTGTGCCCCCCTCGCGCACTCTGTGACCTCCTCGTGCACACTGTGACCCCTTGGTTATCACACTCTCGCTCTTTCTGTGACCACTCTTTCTGTGACCCCTTGTTTATCACACCCTCGCTCTCTCTGTAACCCCTTGGTTATCACCCCCTCGCGCTCCGTGACCCCTTGGTTATCACCCCTCGCTCTCTGTGACCCGTCAGCTATCACCCTCGCGTCCTCTGTGCCCTCTGTGCCCTCCTCGCTCTCTCCGTGACCCCTTGGTTATCACACTCTCGCTCTCTCCGTGACCCCTTGGTTATCACACTCTCGCTCTCTCCGTGACCCCTTGGTTATCACACTCTCGCTCTCTCCGTGACCCCTTGGTTATCACACTCTCGCTCTCTCCGTGACCCCTTGGTTATCACACTCTCGCTCTCTCCGTGACCCCTTGGTTATCACACTCTCGCTCTCTCCGTGACCCCTTGGTTATCACACTCTCGCTCGCTCCGTGACCCCTTGGTTATCACACTCTCGCTCTCTCCGTGACCCCTTGGTTATCACACTCTCGCTCTCTCCGTGACCCCTTGGTTATCACACTCTCGCTCTCTCCGTGACCCCTTGGTTATCACACTCTCGCTCTCTCCGTGACCCCTTGGTTATCACACTCTCGCTCTCTCCGTGACCCCTTGGTTATCACACTCTCGCTCTCTCCGTGACCCCTTGGTTATCACGCCCTTGCACTTCTGTGTCCCTTTGGTAATCACCCCCTCGCTCTTCTGTGTCCCCTTGGTTATCACCCTCTCGTTCTCCGTGACCCCTTGGTTATCATCCCCTCGCTCTCTCCGTGACCCCTTGGTTATCACCCCCTCGCTCTGCGTGACCTTTTGGTTATCATCCCCTCCCTCTCTCCGTGACCATTTGGTTATCACTCCTCGCTCGCTCCGTGACCCCTTGGTTATCACCCCCTCACACTCCGTGACCAATCGGTTATCAGCCCCTCGCTCTCTGTGACCTCTCGTTTATCACCCCCTCACTCTCTGTGACCCCTCAGTTATCACCCTCTCGCGCTCTCTGTGACCCACTCGTTGTCTCTGTGCACCCCTCGCCTCCTCTGTGCCCCCCTCATGCCCTCTGTGCCCCCCTCGTGCCTTCTGTGCCCACCTCGTGCACTCTGTGACCTCCTCGCGCACACTGTGACCCCTTGGTTATCACACTCTCGCTCTTTCTGTGACTGCTCTTTCTGTGACCCCTTGTTTATCACACCCTCACTCTCTGTGACCTCTTGGTTATCACCCCGTCGCTCTCTGTGACCCATTGGTAATCAGCCCCTCGCTCCCTCTGTAACCCCTTGGTTATCACCCCCTCGCTCTCCGTGACCCCTTGGTTATCACCCCTCGCTCCCTGTGACCCGTCAGTTATCACCCTCACGTGCTCTGTGACCCACTCGTGGTCTCTGTGATCCCCTCGCGTCCTCTGTGCCCTCTGTGACCCCCTGGCGCACTCTGTGACCCCTTGGTTATCACACTCTCACTCTTTCTGTGACCCCTTGGTTATCACCCCCTCGCTCTCAGTGACCCCTTGATAATCACCCCCTCACTCTCTCTGTGACCCCTTGGTTATCACCCCCTCGCTCTCTGTGACCCCTTGATAATTAGCCCCTCACTCTCTCTGTGACCTCTGGTTATCACACCCTCGCTCTCTGTGACCATTTGGTTATCACCCCATCGCTCTCTGTGACCCCTTGGTAATCACCCTCTCGTTCTCCGTGACTCCTTGATTATGGCGCCCTCTGTGACCCCCCTCGCACTTTCCGTGACCCCGTTATCACTCCTTCACTCTCTGTGACCCCTTGGTTATCACCCCCCTTGTTCTCTGTGACCCCTTGGTTATAACCCCCTCGCTCTCTGTGACCCCTTCGTTATCACCTCCTCGCTCTCTCTGTGACTCCTTGGTTATCACCCCTTCACGCTCTGTGACCCCTCAGTTATCGGCCCATCGCGTTCTTGGTGAACCCCCTCGCATTCTCTGTGACCCCTCAGTTATCACACCCCCGCTCTCTCTGTGACCCCCTCTTTTATCACAGCCTTGCGCCCTCTGTGCCCCCTCGTTCTCCGTCACCCATTGGTTATCAGACTATCGCTCTCCGTGACCCCTTGGTTATAATCCCCTCGCTGTCCGTGACCCCTTGGTTATCACCCCCTCACGCTCTATGTGACCCACTCGTGGTCTCTGTGACCCCCTCGCGTCCTCTGGGACCCCTCACGTCCTCTGTGCCCTCCTCGCGTCCTCTGTGCCCCCCTCGTGCCCTCTGTGCCCCCCATCGCGCACTCTGTGACCCCTTTCTTATCACACTCTTGCTCTCTCTGTGACCCCTTGGTTATCACCCCCTCGCTCTCCATGACCCCTTGGTTATCATCCCCTCGCTCTCTCCATGACCCCTTGGTTATCATCCCCTCGTTCTCCGTGACCCCTTGGTTATAACCCCCTCGCTCTCCGTAACCCCTTGGTTATCACCCCCTCGCTCTCTGTGACCCCTTGGTTATCACATCCTCGCTCTCTGTGACCCCATGGTTATCACCCCCTCACTCTCCGTGGCCCCTTGGTTATCATCCCCTCGCTCTCTCCGTGACCCCTTGGTTATCACCCCCTCGGTTATCACCCCCTCGTTCTACGTGACCCCTTGGTTATCACCACCTTTCTCTCTCTCCGTGACCCCTTGGTTACCATCCCTTCGCTGTCTCCATGACCCCGTGGTTATCACCCCCTTGCTCTCTCTGTGAAGCCCTGGTTATCATACCCTCGCTCTCTGTGACCCTTTGGTAATCACCCCCTCGCTCTCTCCGTGACCCCTTGGTAATCACCCCCTCACTCTCTCTGTGACGCCCTTTATTATCACCCCCTCGCGCCCTCTGTGACACCCCTCGCACTCTCTGTGACCTCTTCATTATCACACTCTCGCTCTCTCCGTGACCCCTTGGTTATCACCCCCTCGTTCTCCGTGACCCCTTGGTTATCACCCCTCGCTCCCACCGTGACCCCTCGGTTATCACCCCCTCGTTCTTCGTGACCCCTTAGTTATCACCCCTCGCTCACTCCGTGACCCCTTGGTTATCACCCTCTCGCTCTTCGTGACCCTTGGTTTTCACCACCTCGCTCTCTGTGACCCCTCGGTTATCACCCCCTCGCTCTCTGTGATCCCTCAGTTATCACCATCTTGTGCTCTCTGTGACCCACTCGTGCCCTCTGTGCCCCCCTCTTGCCCTCTGTGCCACCCTTGCGCACTCTGTGACCCCCTTGGTTATCACACTCTCGCTCTTTCTGTGACCCCTTGGTTATCACCTCCTCGCTCTCTGTGACCCCTTGGTAATCACCCCCTCGCCCTCTCCGTGACCCCTTGGTTATCACCGCCTCGCTCTCTGTGACCCCTTGGTAATCACCCCCTCGCTCTCTCTGTGACCCTTTGGTTATCACCCTCTCGTTCTCTGTGACCCCTTGATTATCACCCCCTCGCGCCCTCTGTGACCTCCCTCGCACTCTCTGTGGCCCCTTCGTTATCACACTCTCGCTCTTTCTGTGACCCCTTGATTATCGCCTCCTCG
The DNA here is from genome assembly GCF_052327205.1 of Somniosus microcephalus. Classification (NCBI taxonomy): domain Eukaryota; kingdom Metazoa; phylum Chordata; class Chondrichthyes; order Squaliformes; family Somniosidae; genus Somniosus; species Somniosus microcephalus. The sequence continues at coordinate 178,854,852 of NC_140989.1, forward strand.
CTCTCTGTGACCCCTTGGTTATCACCCTCTCGATCTCCGTGACCCCTTGATTATCGTGCCCTCTGTGACCCTCCTTGCACTCTCCGTGACACCGTTATCACTCCTTCACTCTCTGTGACCCCTTGGTTATCGCCCCCCTCATTCTCTGTGACCCCTTGGTTATCACCCCCTCACTCTCTCTGTGACCCATTGGTTATCATCGCCTCGCTCTCTCCGTGACCCTTTGGTTATCACCCACTCTGTGACTCCCCTCGCGCTCTCTGTAACCCCTTAGTTATCACACCCTCACTCTCTCTGTGACCCCTTGGTTATCATCCCCTCGCTCTCTCCATAACCCCTTGGTTATCACCCCCTCTGTGACCCCTCTCACGCTCTCTGTAACCCCTTGGTTATCACGCCTTCGCTCTCTCCGTGACCCCATGGTTATCACCCTCTCGCTCTCTCCGTGACCCCATGGTTATCAGCCCCTCGCTCTCTCCGTGACGCCTTGGTTATCACCCCCTCACTCTCTGTGATTCCCCCCCCAACGCTCTCTGTGACCCTCCCTCACTCTCTCTGTGACCCCTTCACACTCTCCCTGACTCCCCTCACTCTCTCTCTGACTCATCTCACTCTCTCTCTTTGACCCCCTTCACTCTCTCTCTGACCCCCTTCACTCTCTCTCTGACCACCCTCACTCTCTCTCTGACCCCCCTCACTCTGTCTCTCTCACCCCTCTCTTTCTGTCTGACCCCCCTCACTCTCGCTCTGACTCCCCTCACTCTCTCTCTGTGACCCCCACACTCTCTTTAACTCCCCTCACTCCCTCTCTGTCTCCTCTCTCACTCTCTGTCTGTGTCTGAGTCTCTCACTCTGTGACCCCCTTCTCTCTCTCTGTCTCTCTGTGACACCCTCTCTCTCTCTCTCTCTCTCTCTCTCTCTGACCCCTCTCCCTCTCTGTGTGGTCCCTCTCTCTCTCTGTGGTATCTCTCTCTCTGAGGTCACTATCTCTCTCTGTGACCCCCTCTCTCTCTGTGACCCCCCTCTCTCTGTGACCCCCCCTCTCTCTCTGACCCCTCTCTCTCTCTGTGACCCCTCTCTCTCTCTCTCTCTCTCTCTCTGTGACCCCTCTCTCACTCTCTGTCTGTGTCTGAGTCTCTCACTCTGTGACCGCCTTCTCTATCAATTCAATTCAATTCAATTCAATTCAAATTGCTTTATTGGCATGATGCCAAAGCACCGAAAAAACATTTATGGTTGAACACATAAACGCAGATCTATCCATACCGTGTATAAACAGATATATCCCCGTGTGTATAAATATACACTCATATAATATGTATATAATCTTTTCTTAGGTTTAATGGTTGTCCCTCTGCTTATGGCAAGCTGTAACATAGTTTGCCGCTAAAGTTACGCAATTTCTCTGTTCCCCTAATAGGTATGGGAGTTTTTGGTCGTCATTCAAATTTTTGAATTCAGGGCATATTTTTATGAATTTTGGGTAGAAATTCCCCCTTATGCCCTGATTGTTTCCACAAGCTGTGAGGAAGTGCATCTCTGTCTCTACCACTCCCTGACTGCAGTGAGAGAATATCCTGCCCTCTCTTGGCAGCCAGGTCTGTCCGTGTCTGCCTTTTTTGATGGCCAGGCTATGCTCACTAAGTCTGTACATAGTCAAGGTTTTTCTCAATTTGCTATCTTTTACCGTGGTCAGGTATTCAGCCATGTTGTATTGTCTGTTTAGGGCCAAGTAGCAATCGAGTTTGTTTTGGGTTTTTGTTGTTTCTGTCCAATATGTCAGATATTTTTCTTTTTTTTAGTGACAATTGTGTTGGGTCGAATTCTCTGTGCTACGATGTCACTGTCCTGGGGCTGGTTATTATTAGTAGTGTTAGTAGTTACTTCACTGAGTCCCAGGACTAGTTGACTGAGGGGACTCTTCTTTATGATCCTCTCTTGGCATTTCAGGGCTTCGTAATGATAGCAGTGGGGGTTGCTCATTTTTAGGTGTTTCCAAAATTTGGTGGCTCTTTTTTGGATATTAATTAGTAGTGGATATTGGCCTAGTTCTGCCCTGCATGCATTGTTTGTGGTTTTCCTCTGAGTCCGGAGGATACTTTTATAGAATTCTGCATGTAGGATCTCAATTGGGTGTTTGTCCCATTTTGCAAATTCTTGTTGTGTTAGCGGACCCCACACCTCACTGCCATAGAGTGCAATTGGTTCGATTACTGATTTAAAAATTTTGAGCCAAATGCCAATTGGGATTTCTATTTGGATTGACTTTTTAATGGCACAGAAAGCCCTTCTTGCTTTCTATTTCAGTTCATTCACAGCCAGATGAAAATTTCCTGTAGAACTGATTTTTAAGCCTAAGTATGTGTAGTTTGTAGTTTGTTCAATTTTAGTTGTTCCTCGTGTGAAATTTATTCTGGGTCCCTGATGTCTGGATCTTTGCTGGAACACAAGAATTTTGGTTTTTTGGGGGTTTATTGTCAGGGCCCAGGTCTGACAGAATGACTCTAGCAGATCCAGGTTCTGCTGTAGATCCTCCTCAGTTGGTGAGAGCAGAACCAGGTCATCTGCATAGAGGAGGAATTTAACCTTGGATTCATATAGGGCGAGGCCGGGTGCTGTAGATTGTTCAAGTAGTTTTGCCAATTCATTTATGTAAATATTAAAGAGTGTTAGTGAGATGGGTGAGCCCTGCGCCACACCATGCCCCTGTGAGAAGTATTTTGTTTGTTTGTCTCCAATTTTAACTGCACATTTATTGTTTGTATACATTGATTTAATTACATCATATGTTTTTCCCCCTGTGGTAAACCACTGTTCTACCTGTCTGTGTCTGTATGTGTATTCCAATAGGTACAGGTCTGGACATGCCTCGGCTGACTCCTCCCACTATTCCAGGTATATAAGTGACTACCTCCCAGTCCCTTAGTATTCTGGACGGGTCGACCACTCGAGACAAGACCTTCATTCTTTAGTTAATAAAAGCCTGATTGTTACTCGCTCAACCTCAGTCTTTTGAGTAATTGATGGCGCATCAATTTTATTAACTAAATTTTTTTATAATGGAGAAGATCCTCACACCAGCATGCCTGGACCTGGACAGTCGGGAAGCGGACGCTTCCACCAAGTTTGCTCACTGGCTCACGTGCTTCGAGACATTCCTGACTGCCTCCACTGCGGTCGAAACGGATGCGGACAAACTGTCTGTCCTGATCTCCAAGGTGAACCACCGAGTGTACTCAGTCATCCGGGACGCGACCTCGTACACAGCCGCCCTCCAGCTCCTCAAGACCCAGTACACGCGCCCTGTGAACGAAGTATACGCTAGGCACCTTCTGGGGAGTCGCAAGCAACAACCTGGGGAATCGACTGAGGAATACCTCCAAGCACTGTCCGTGCTTGGCCGGGCCTGTGGGTGTAAGGCGGTAACGCCCACTAAGTACACGGAGGAACTGATCCGGGATGCCTTCGTAGCGGGCCACAGGTCCAACTACACCCGACAGCGACTGCTGGAGCAGAGTGACCTCACCCTCAACAAAGCCTCCGAAATCGCAATAACGCTGGACGCAGCCTTCCGGGGCATGGATGCCTACTCCTCTGCACCGTGGATGCCGCGGGGAACGACAACCTGGGACATGGTAGGACAGCCCCATAGCACCGTGCCACCCCAGCCACAGCCCAACAACAGCCCAACTACCGCAGCAGTGTCCCAAAGCCAGACAGCAGTATCCCAAGGCCAGAAATGCTACTTCTGTGGCCAGGCCAAACACCCCAGAGCGCGCTGCCCGGCGAAGAATGCGACCTGCTCGGGCTGCGGAAAAAAGGGACACTACGCCAGCGTCTGCAAGGCCAAAGCCACCCCGAACGCCAGCAGCGCCGCGTGTGGGCCGTGCGAGCCGCCATCTTGGGCCCCCAACAGCGCCGCGTGGGGGCCGTGCGGGCCGCCATCTTGGGCCTCCCCAGCCATGTGCGGACCACCGCAGCAGCAGCCATCTTGGACGACTCCAGCCACATGGGAATCATGGACGCCGCCATCTTGGACACCAGCCGGGACGCAGCAGACCGCCAACCCCCCCCCATCTGATACCCGCAGCGACACACCGACCCCTACGCTGGCCTCTGTGACGCTGGACCAAACGAGACCGCACCAGCTAGCTCGGTCCAAAATGGACGTTAAGGTAAACGGCCATGCAATAAACTGCCTTTTTGACTCCGGGAGCACAGAGAGCTTCATCCACCCCGACACGGTGCGGCGTTGCTCTCTCCCAGTCCTGCCTGCGCACCAGCGGATTTCTATGGCCTCCGAGTCCCAGTCAGCGGACATTGGCGGCTACTGCGTGGTGACACTAGTAGTCGACGGGACTGTGTTCAATAATTTTAAACTCCTGGTCCTGCCGGACCTCTGCGCTGCCGTTCTACTGGGGTTGGATTTCCAGTGCCACCTCAAAAGCGTTACGATGGCGTACGGTGGCCCCCTCCCCCCACTCACAGTCCGCAGCCAGCAGCCTCCAAATTGCCCGCCGCGCACCAGATGCAACCTCTCCACACTCAGAGTCCCACCCCCCCCACTGTTTGCTAACCTCACCCCCGACTGTAAGCCCATCGCCACAAAGAGCAGGCGATACAGTGCCGGGGACAGGGTTTTCATCAAAACCGAAGTGGAGTGGCTCCTGAAGGAGGGGATTATTGAGGGCAGCTCCAGCCCCTGGCGAGCCCAGGTTGTGGTCGTTAAGACCGGCGAGAAACAACGCCTGGTCATTGACTACAGCCAAACAATAAACCGCTACACCCTGCTGGACGCCTACCCACTCCCCCGCATAGCTGACATGGTCAACCAGATCGCGCAGTACCGCATCTTTTCGACCATTGACCTGAAATCAGCATACCACCAGCTCCCCATCCGCCCTGAAGACCGCCAGTATACTGCTTTCGAGGCAAACGGCCGCCTCTATCACTTCCTTAGGGTTCCCTTCGGCGTTACCAACGGGGTCTCCGTCTTCCAAAGGGAGATGGACCGGATGGTCGATCAAAACGTGCTGCAGGCCACTTTCCCTTACCTAGACAATGTGACCATCTGCGGCCATGACTTGCAGGACCATGACGCAAACCTCGAGAAATTCCTCCGCACCGCCCAACTCCTGAACCTGACATATAACAAGGAGAAGTGCATATTCCGCACAGACCGCCTCGCCATCCTTGGCTGTGTTGTGGAACACGGGGTCATCGGTCCCGACCCGGACCGGATGCGTCCCCTTATGGAACTCCCACTGCCCCACTGCCTAAAAGCTCTGAAGAGGTGCCTAGGGTTTTTTTCCTACTACGCTCAGTGGGTCCCCTACTATGCAGACAAAGCCCGTCCACTGATCAAATCCACCTCTTTTCCCCTGATGGCAGAGGCCCGCTTGGCCTTCCACCGTATCAAGGAGGACATTGCCAAAGCCACCATGCATGCAGTGGACGAATCCATCCCCTTCCAGGTGGAAAGCGATGCGTCCGACTTCGCTCTGGCCACCACCCTTAATCAGGCGGGGAGACCTGTGGCATTCTTCTCACGAACCCTCCAGGGCCCGGAGACCAGACACTCTGCGGTCGAGAAGGAGGCCCAGGCTATCGTGGAGGCTGTGCGTCATTGGAGGCACTACCTGGCCGGAAAACGATTTACCCAGCTCACTGACCAGCGTTCAGTTGCTTTTATGTTCAACAACAAGCAGAGGGGCAAAATCAAAAATGACAAGATCTTGAGGTGGAGAATCGAACTTTCCACCTACAATTACGAGATCTTGTACCGGCCTGGGAAACTCAATGAACCCCCAGATGCCCGATCGCGTGGCACCTGCGCCAGCGCGCAGATCGATAGGCTGAGGGCCCTCCACAATGACCTCTGCCACCCGGGGGTCACCAGGTTCTTCCACTTCATCAAGGCCCGCAACCTGCCTTACTCCATCGAGGAGGTCAGGACCATGACCAAGAACTGCCAAGTCTGCGCTGAGTGCAAACCGCACTTTTATAGACCAGACAGAGCCCACCTGATAAAAGCCACTCGCCCTTTCGAACGCCTGAGCGTCGATTTCAAAGGGCCTCTCCCCTCCTCCGACCGCAATGTGTACTTCCTCAACATCATTGACGAGTACTCCCGGTTCCCGTTCGCTATCCCCTGCCCGGGCATGACCAGTGCCACGGTCATTAAATCTCTGAACAGCCTCTTCACCTTGTTCGGTTTCCCCAGCTATATCCATAGCGACCGGGGCTCATCGTTTATGAGCGACGAACTCCGCCAGTACCTGCTCGCTAGGGGTATAGCCACAAGCAGGACCACCAGTTACAACCCCCGGGGGAACGGACAGGTGGAAAGAGAGAATGCAACAGTTTGGAAGGCCGCCCTACTAGCCTTAAAGTCTAGGGGCCTTCCGACCTCCCGCTGGCAGGAGGTGCTCCCCGATGCGCTCCACTCGATTCGGTCACTGCTCTGCACTGCCACCAATGCCACCCCTCACGAGAAAATGTTTGTCTTCCCAAGGAAGTCCACATCGGGGACATTGTTACCACCATGGCTGACGTCCCCAGGGCCGGTACTACTGAGAAGACACGTGAGGGCCAATAAAACGGACCCCCTGGTCGAGAGGGTCGACCTCCTCCACGCCAACCCCCAGTACGCTTACATTGCGTACCCGGACGGGCGGGAGGACACAGTCTCCATACGAGACCTTGCACCCTCGGGGACTGCTGTAACCCACGACACAGTCTCCATACGAGACCTCGCACCCTCGGGGACCGCTGTAACCCACTACCCATTACCACCCACCCCCACGACCCGATATCCAACCCCAGCAGCCGGCTCGCCTTGGACCGTCACCCACGAGGACTACACTCCAGGGCCCCAGCCTACACGGGACGCGACGCCGGAAGCTCCACCACCCCTGCCATCGCCACGTCGATCACAGCGGCAGACAAGACCTCCGGAGAGACTCCAATACACAAACTTTTAAATACACTTCACCCCGCCGGACTCATTTTTAAACAAGGGGTGAATGTGGTAAACCACTGTTCTACCTGTCTGTGTCTGTATGTGTATTCCAATAGGTACAGGTCTGGACATGCCTCGGCTGACTCCTCCCACTATTCCAGGTATATAAGTGACTACCTCCCAGTCCCTTAGTATTCTGGACGGGTCGACCACTCGAGACAAGACCTTCATTCTTTAGTTAATAAAAGCCTGATTGTTACTCGCTCAACCTCAGTCTTTTGAGTAATTGATGGCGCATCACCCCCTACACCACTTTCAATAAGTCGAAAGCCTTCTGGAAATCTACAAAGCATGCGTAGATTTTGCTTTTGTTATGGTGAACATGTTTGTCAATTAGGGTGTGTAGGGTGAAGATATGATCCGATGTTCTATAATTTGGTAAGAATCCAATTTGGCTTTTACTCAAGACATTGTGCTCCTGAAGGAAGTTTATAAGTCTTTTGTTTATGATACTACAGAATACCTTCCCCAGGTTAATGTTCACACAGATGCCTCGATAGTTATTTGGGTCAACTTTGTCTCCACTTTTATATATGGGCGTTATGAGTCCTTTGTTCCAGATATCAGGGAAGTAACCAACACTCAGAACCAAGTTGAAGAGTTTTAGGATAGCCAATTTCATTTTATCGTCCGTGTGTTTAATCACCTCGCTTAGGATGCCATCTGCACCGCAAGCTTTTCTTGGTCGCAGGTCCTTGAGTTTTTCAAATAGCTCTTTTTCAGTTATTAGGGAGTCTAACAGGTTTTGGTTATCTTTTATGGCCAGTTCGAGCTTTTCCAGTTTTTTACATATTTGATCTTGCTCTGGGCTTAGTGTGTTTTTCTGGTATAATTATTCATAGAGTCATAGAGTCATAGAATTTTACAGCACAGAAAGAGGCCCTTCGGCCCATCGTGTCTGCGCTGTCCATCAAGCCCTGTCCAATCTAATCCCATTTTCCAGCATTTGGTCCATAGCCTTGTATGCAATGGCATTTCAAGTGCTCATCCAAATGCTTCTTGAATGTTGTGAGGGTTCCTGCCTCTACCACCCTTTCAGGCAGTGAGTTCCAGACTCTAACCACCCTCTGGGTGAAAAATTTCCTCCTCAAATCCCCTCTAAACCTCCTGCCCCTTACCTTGAATCTATGCCCCCTTGTTATTGACCCCCCTACTAAGGGGAAAAGTTCCTCTTTATCTACCCTATCTATGCCCCTCATCATTTTGTACACCTCAATCAGGTCCCCCCTCAGCCTTCTCTGCTCCAAGGAAAACAACCCCAGCCTGTTCAGTCTTTCTTCATAGCTGAGACGCTCCAGCCCAGGTAACATCCTGGTAAATCTCCTCTGCACCCTCTCCAATGCAATCACATCCTTCCTATAGTGAGGTGACCAGAACTGCACACAGTACTCCAGCTGTGGCCTTACCAGCGTTTTGTACAGCTCCATCATAACCTCCCTGCTCTTATACTCTATGCCTCGGCTAATGAAGGCAAGTATCCCATATGCCTTTTTAACCACCTTATCTACCTGTTCCGCTGCCTTCAGGGATCTATGTACATGTACACCAAGGTCCCTCTGTACTTCCTAGGGTCCTACCACTCATTGTGTATTCCCTTGCCTTATTTGTCCGTCCAAAATGCATCACCTCGCACTTTTCAGGGTTAAATTCCATTTGCCACTTTTCCGCCCATCTGACCAACCCGTTTATATCGTCCTGTAGCCTGAGGCTTTCCTCGCAATTTACCACCCCACCAATTTTCGTGTCATCTGCAAACTTACCGATCATACCTTTTACATTCTCCTCCAAATGATTTATGTAGATCACAAACAGCAAGGGACCCAGCACCGATCCCTGAGGTACCCCACTGGACACAGGCTTCCAGTCACAAAAGCAACCTTCGACCATCACCCTCTGCCTCCTGCCACTCAGCCAGTTTAGGATCCAACGTGCCAAGGCACCCTGGATCCCATGGGCTCTTACCTTCTTGACCAGTCTCCTATGCGGGACTTTGTCAAAAGCCTTACTGAAGTCCATGTATACCACATCCACAGCATTTCCTTCATCCACACACCTAGTCACCCCCTCGAAAAATTCAATCAGATTGGTCAGACATGATTTACCCTTGACAAAGCCATGCTGACTATCCCTGATTAATCCTTGCCTCTCCAAGTGGAGACTAATTTTGTCCCTCAGAATCTTTTCCAATAATTTCCCTACCACAGATGTTAGGCTCACTGGCCTGTAATTTCCTGGTTTATCCCTGCTACCCTTCTTGAATAATGGTACTACGTTAGCTGTTCTCCAGTCCTCTGGTACATCCCCTGTGGCCAGAGAGGTTCTGAAAATTTGTGTCAGAGCCCCTGCAAGCTCCTCCTTTGCCTCACACAGCAGCCTGGGATACATCTCGTCTGGGCCTGGGGATTTATCCACTTTTTGGCCTGCTAAAACCTCTAGTACCTCTTCCCTCTCGATGCTAATATGTTCAAGTATATCACAGTCCCCTTGCCCGATTTCTATGTCCACATCGTCTTTCTCCATAGTGAACACAGATGCAAAAAATTCATTCAAAATGGTTTTCCCATGTGTCTCCGTTTTGAATGGGCAATTCATCGTGTTGCTTTTTGTGTAATGTATTCCAGTTGTCCCAGAAACAATTAGAATCAATAGATTCCTCAATGGAGCTGAATGTATTCTTAATATACTGTTCTTTCTTGGTTCTGAGTGTATTTTTGTATTGTGTTAGTGCCTGACAATAAGTAAGGTGTAATTCCTCGTTTTCTGGTTGTCTGTGTTTTTGGTTTGATATTTTTCTGAGTTTTTTCCTCATGTTATGGCAGTCTGAATCAAACCATTTTTTGTGGTTTTTTGTTTTGGGTTTATTCTTGCGAACTTTCAAGTTTGACATTGATGCTAAATTATCAAAAATATTTACGCATTCTTTATTATGAGTGTATGTGTTTTCCAGAAAGGTGTCCAAGAGAGCTTGAGTTGATTGATTGCTAATTGCTTTCTGGTATTTTTCCGTGCTGTTTTTGGCCCATCTGTAGGATTTTTTAATGTTGTACAGCTGTGTTTCTGTGTTGGTTGTTTCTGTCCTTTTAAGATACGCAGGCCTAGAAATTGGGTTGGTAGCGCCGGTGCTGAGCGCCTAAAGAGACCTAGAATTGGGGCAATGCCCTATGTTGGGGCGGACGCTATGAAGATAGCGACAACTCAGATATTGACTATACATTTAGCGCCTGCGCTAAGTGTTTGCGCGCGCCCGCGAGCGCAAGCAGTTCATGATGTTATTTCAGTGTGCAACGCCTTCTAGGAGCGCCTGAGGGCATATTGGGTGGCGCCCGGAGCCTTAGCGCCCAGCGCTATTAGTGACAGTTCGAGGGAGGGCTAACAGGCCCTTCTCGGAGTAGGGGGGCGCTATTTAAAGGGGACAGCTTTAGTGCAGAATCTTCTGCCACTTGGCCTGCTCATTGCGATCGTTGCTAGAGAGAGTTGGCGAGCTAATGTGGAGCGGAGTTCTGAGAATTTAGCTTTACAGTACTTGGGACCTTCAAACCTGTCCGAAGCACTTGCAGCACTACACCTAAAAGCCTTTTGACCAACTGGAATCGGAATGAGAGCTTGTTTGGAGGGCGACGGCCTCATCGCCCAACACTGTGAAGGGGCAGAGAGATGGCGGGAGAGAGGGCCGGGATTGGCCAGAGGGAGGAGGGGCAATGGAGGTCGGCCAATCCGACGGGAAGCTGCGAGGGTCTTTAGGCAGCAGGTGACAAGCCTTGACATGTCGGAGGAGCAGTGTTTGGGAAGGCTCCGATTCTGGAGGGACATTGTTACTGATCTGTGCCACCTGCTTGGTCAGGATCTGCAGCCGCGTGAACGCTGCAGAACCTCTCTGTCTGTGATGGCTAAACTGACTGATGGCCTCCATTTTTATGCCAACGAATCCTTTCAGTCAGCCACTGGGGACATTGCGACTGTCGCTCAGGTTGCAGTCCACTGTTGCATCTGGTAAGTTACAGATGCCCTTTATAGGCGAAGGCGTCAATTCATTACCTTCCCTCGGACCCTGCACAAGCAGGCGGAGGGCGCGCAGGGTGTCGCTTCTATTGCGGACTTCCCCATGGTGCAGGGGGTGAGTGACAGCACACACGTGGCTTTGAGGGCGCCATGCCATCATCCTTAGGACTTCCGCAACCGCAAGGGGTTCCACTCCCTCAACATGCAGCTGGTCTGTGACCACCGCCAAATCATCATGGCAGTCACCCCGCATTTCCCAGAGTGCAGCCACGATGCCTTTATCCTGCGGTTGACCTCAGTTTGTTACCTTTTTGAGGGGCTGCCTCGAAGACGAGGCTGGCTTACTGGGGACTAGGGCTATCCTCTCTGGCCATGGCTGATGACAACACTCCGTGTGGCCGACACCCCAGCAGAAGAGCTGATCAGCAGCGGCCATCAGGTGACCAGGCACAGTAAACAGCACACTATTGGTGTTGTCAAAAAGCGTTTCCAATGTCTGGAAGATTCGGGGGGATCCCTGCAGTACTCGCCGCAGCAAGTGGGACACATCGTCATCGTCTGCTGCATGCTCCACAACTTGGCGAGTCGACGCACCCAGCCAATTCCAGCTGTCCCTCAATGACCAGCAGAGCAGGCGGAGGAGGAGGAGTATGAGGAGGAGGAGGAGGAAGAGCAGGCGGAGGAGGAGGAGGAGGAGGAAGAGCAGGCGGAGGAGGAGGAGGCGGAGGAGGAGGAGGAGGAGGAGGAGGAGGAAGAGCAGGCAGAGGAGGAGGAGGCGGAGGAGGAGGAGGAGGAGGAGGAGGAAGAGCAGGCGGAGGAGGAGGAGGCGGAGGAGGAGGAGGAGGAGGAGGAGGAGGAGGAAGAGCAGGCGGAGGAGGAGGAGGAGGATGAGGAGGAGGAGGAGGAGGAGGAAGAGCAGGCGGAGGAGGAGGAGGAGGAAGATGGAAGGGCTGCTGAAAGTGGAAGGGCCATACGTCAGAGGCTCATCTGGACTCGTGTCGAGACCCCTGTGGCGGAATGATGAGAGTCTTAACTCATGCGCACTTTGGATGTTTGACGGCCTCTGAATGCCAGCATCACTGAAACTAATCACATGCACCATGCCACATCGAAGCTTCTGTTTATTGGCACAAAAGTCTTTCATTACAGCTAAACAACGTAATGTCAACAGAAACCATAACTTTCAAAATAACTGTGAACTGTTCGGCCAAGCCGCAAAACTCAACAAACCTTCTGCAAATATAACAACAGGTGAGGGTGTCCTTGAATTTGGACAAAAAAACGTCTCAGCACCTCCCTCTACAACTGGCCCCTTGAGGGAGAATGACTTCTCTTTCGCGCCCGGCCCCTTCCCTCCCTGCTGCTCCTACGTAATTGGACCCCAGTGGCGGCCTCAAGGCTGGGGGACGCCTGCTGACTGTCTGGAAGCGCAGAAGCCCCTGAGGGACGGCCTGGCCGACCTCTGGGCTTGGAGGGTGCGGACGCAGGATGCTTGATGTGACCATGGCTGGAAGCAGTGTGGCCTGCAGGTGGTGGCAGCTGCAATGCAGGCGTCCCAGCACTGGCATGTGCAGTGGTCTCCTGCCGAGAGAGGACACCTGCACCATGGTCAGACGACACACTGGCTATCTGAGGGGAGCGGCTCGGCTCATCCGCCACAATCACATGCTCCACTGATTCCTGGCCTTGTATGGGACTGGAAGGGCCCGGGGTGATCCTAACTGATGCAGAGAGGGTGGCTACAGTGAGAGATTGCGTTGCGTCAATCTGGCTGTGGAGGAGCCCAGCAAGTGACTGCGTGGCAACAGTGAGGACCTGCGTGCCAGGTGCCAGTGCTTCGGAGAAGGCCTGGACAGTTCTTCCCATTGCTTCGGACAAGGCAGGTGCCGACCGCTCCACTGCCTCGGACAAGACCTGCACAGACCTTTCCAGGGATTGTCCGAAGCCCTGAACAGTCCTTTCCATAGCCGACTCAAAGCCGTGGACAGTCCTCTCCATTGTTGGGCCGAAGCCCTGGATAGTCCTGTCCATTGTTGCCCCGAAGCCCTGGATAGACCTGTCCATTGTTGCCCCGAACACCTGGAGAGTCATGTCCATTGTTGCCCCAAAGCCCTGGAGAGTCCTCTCCATTGTTGCCCCAAAGTCGAACATACTCTTAGCCAATGAATCTATTGACTCAGGCATCTTCTCGACTGCAGCCAATCAGCTCCATGTGTCTGACCCGGGCCTGTTTGCTCATCTCAGCCAGGCGACGCACCTCATCTGCACTCTGTGCAGCAGTCATCACGACCTGCCTTGCCCTCCGGGGAGACGGTGGCCGAACTTGCCTATCCCCCGTGCGTTGCTGCATGCCGCTTGGTCCGGCAACTGGTTCATCCTCAGAGCGCCCCCCCCCTCCCCTCCAGGGGACTACTATCCCCAGTCTGTAGATGTGTCAGCTCCCCGGATTCTGCAACGGCTGGTCCGGATTCCTCCTGGTCCTCGCCTCCGGTGGCACTGGCACTGGCAGCTTCAGCGCGTTGAGCCCGAGCTGGTGCTGCTTCATCTGAAAGTGGGAGGTGGAAGAGTGGCTTTAGCAAAAGGACAGCTTTGCTGAAAGGCATGCCAGATTGCGGCAAGGCTCTGACATGGCTGCACACTGAGGATGCATGCTGGCGGGGGGACCAAGTGAAAGGCAACAGGTGAAAAAGGTGAGAGTCTTACCCTCGCTGTCGGTAATGGGGTCGGCAGATGCAGTGGTCACAGGACCAGACAGACGTCCTCCAAGTATCTGGTGCACTCTCTCCTCCAGATCCGTGAGAGTGACCACTTGTGGAGGTCCGCCACCGGTTCGACGCTGCTCCTTTCGGATCATCGCCAGCTTGGACTGCAGGGGAAAGAAGGGGAAGTTCTGTAACATGATGCCTTGAGAGATCATCGCATGCCCCCCATGGTGCAAGAGCCCTTACATGAGGCCTTGAGAGATCATCGCATGCCCCCCATGGTGCAAGAGCCCTTACAGGAGGCCTTGAGACATCATCGCATGCCCCCCATGGTGCAAGAGCCCTTACATGAGGCCTTGAGACACCTGTCCATGTGTGTGCCCAGAAAGGGCCATGGGTGCATGCTGACAGATGGCCATTGGGGCATCATTGCAGCAGGGTGCCCGAAGTCAGCTGCAGATGGAGGGAATCAGAAGATTGCTAAACCATCACTCACCCTAACGATCCATGTGAGGTCGTTGAATTTCTTCCTGCACTGAACAGGGGTCCTGGTCGCCATGCTGCTGGAGTTGACCCTCACAGCAACCTCCCTCCAAGATCGTCGGTAAGCCTTCTGATTCGGCCTCTTGCCATTATCCGGACACAGGACCTCTCGACGGCGTTCAACTGCAGCCACCAACTGGTCCAAAGCCTCAGTGCTGAAGCGATCTGCTCTCTGTCTAACCTTCTCCATGCTGAACAAGTTTGTACCGCCAGACAAGGGTGAGCGCCGAATCTGAGGCCTACAGGGTGTTGGGTGTTGAAGCTCAGGCTGACTGACCCACCCCTTTAAGAGCCGGCCGGCGCCTGGAGGTCTCGTGGTTTCCCGTAATTGAGATCACCTGCGCTGCGCCCGTCCGTGTCGATATTGAGTAGCTCCTGAACTTTTGCGCCTTAAGAGCACCGTGCAACGGCTGAATTAGCGCCTCAATCCCCTTTGGGGGCGATGCAACCCAATATCTCACCAGGCAGCAGTAACTTTCATCTGGCTATAAACTTAGCGCTCCGCCAGTTCTAACGCCTCAAGTGAGGCTATACCCAATTTCTAGGCCGCAGTAATTTGGCTGTGGTCTGACAGTGTTGCTTGTGGTTTGACTGTGAATGCTCTGAAAGAGGATGGGTCCAGATCCGTAATCATATAGTCTACGGTGCTGAAGCCAAGAGGTGAGCAATAGGTGGATCTTCCTAGGGAGTTTCCCATGAACCTACCATTGACAATGTACAGACCCAGGCTTCGACAGAGTTGCAGGAGCTGTTTTCCGTTAGCATTTGTCTGTTTGTCACAGTTATACCTGTGTGAATGAAAAGGGAGATCAAAGTGGTTATTCCCAAATATGTAATTATTCCCCTGATTACTGGTAAAGTCTGGTTCTTCGCCAGTTCTTGAGTTGAGGTCACCACAGATCAACACGTTCCCCTGGGCCTGAAATTGGTTAATCTCCCTCTCAATGTTGGAGAAGGTGTCCTCTTTGTAGTACGGGGATTCTATCGGGGGGATATAGAGTGCGCAAATGAAAACATCTTGCATGCTAGAAATGATGCCCCTCTTAATCTTGAGCCATAAGTGGTTTTCACCCTTTTTTATAAATTTAATGTAATTCCTAAGCTCTGCTTTAAACCAAATCAGTATGCCTCCAGAGTCTCTGCCCTGAGTTACTCCTGGCAGTTTATTGGAGGGGACCACCAGCTCTGCGTACCCATGGGGACAGCCAGTGGCCTCTTCTCCTCTACACCAGGTTTCCTGCAAATAGATAATGTCCAGGTCTTTAATTTCATCTAGGAACTCTGGGGTCCTACGCTTTGTAATGATATCAGCAAATAGAGATGGTATTTGCCTATTCGATTATGATGCCTTAATAGCATGTTTGCAGGTATTGATTACTTATGCCTGACCAGCAGAGGTCATGTGACCGAGACAAGCAAGGCAGTTCAGTTTAGTTTCAGTTTCGTTCTAGATGCATCACTAGCTTGATGGACTCCTGTAAATGCTGGTAAAGAGTTGAACAGACTTTAGATTAAAAGACATTCTCTTTCATAAATGTCTTGTCATTGAACCCACAAAGAAACCATTACATGGTGTCAGAAGTGGCTGAAAGAGATGAAGAGAAAAATTCTGAAGTTAAATCAGCTCTCCACAGATTAGCAAGGCAAAAGAGAACATCGTTGCTTACCATTAGAGAATAGCTAACGAAGTGAAAAATGGAAGGATTACACCCACCGGCGACGCTTCAGTTGACAGGTAATGTGGCTGAAAATTGGAGAAGGTTCAAACAACGTGTGGGGTTGTATTTATCAGCAATCGGAGCTGACGAGAAAGGTAATAAAAGGAAATCGTCACTGTTCTTACATGTCGTGGGTGATAAAGCGCTGGAGGTGTATAATAACTTCACATTCGCTGCTAATGGAGACAAAATGAAGCTAGATAAAATAATGGAACAGTTTGAGGCCTACTGCATACCTAAACGTAACGTGACATTTGAGAGGCACAGATTTTTCACATGTGTACAGAAAACGGGTGAGACTATTGATCAGTATGTGACTGTACTGAGAAACAGAAGCAAATCGTGTGAATTTGGGGGACTGACAGACTCGCTGATAAAAGACAGACTGGTGTGTGGTACTCCAGATAATGGTCTAAGGGAAAGACTGCTAAGAGAGCAAGGTCTAGACCTGGGAAAAGCCATAGCACTGTGTAGGGCTACAGAGACTGTGAAGTTGCAGGCAAAGGAGCTGTTCAGTGACAGTAGCTGCAACGTGGATGCAGTGAGAATGAACGGACACAAACCGTTTAACAAAAAGAGCGCCAATGTGAAAAAAGAGGCGTGGCCAGCGAACGAAAATGAAAGGGACAATCGAAAGTCATGTAGTCGATGCGGTACACAGCATCCACCAAAAAAGTGTCCAGCATATGGTAAAAAATGCAATAGTTGCAACAAAAACAACCATTATGCCCGTTGCTGTAAGAACCAAATGCAACAAAGCAAGGTCCATGCAGTAGATGAAAGCGACATAGAGGAGTTCTATGTGTTCTATGTAGATGTTGTGTCTGAAAACAAAAAAGAAGAAAGAGACTGGATGTTGACACTAAAAGTGAATGACATATACATTCCATTTAAATTGGATACTGGAGCACAAGTTAATGTGATATCAGAGACTGATTTTAAGAAAATTAGACCCAGACCAAAGATACATGGAATAAAAGTGAAAGTGACAGGATACTCAGGTACTGATATACCAGTGAAAGGAAGATGCATTGTCAAAGTGACACACAAGGACAGAGAGCACACGCTAGCATTAATCGTGGTGCCAAAGGATGTGCAAGCCATACTAGGTTTAAAAGCCTGTGAGAGACTGAACCTGGTAAAGAGAGTCCTCGTTGTGGAAAGCGAAGGAGAGACAGTCTATGATGAACTGAATGTTGCGTACACACCGGGTAAGCTGATGTATACGGCAGACATGTTGTCCAGAGCTGTTGACCCAGGAGAGCCCGCAAACACAGTGAAAAGACTGAAGTACAAGGCAAAAGACAGTGGAACTGACTTCTACCAAAGCATGCTTGTATACCGCACAACGCCGCTCGAGTGTGGTATGTCACCAGCCCAACTCCTTATGGGACGTCGGCTAAGGTCAAACCTACCCATCCCGGAGAACCTCCTGAAAACAAAAGAGGGGGAGAAAGTGAGGAAGTTCAAAGAACAACAGAAAGAAAAGCAAAAGTACTGCTATGACAGAGGAACACAAAACCTACCTGAACTCCACACTGGTGACCAAGTAAGGTTCAAAGACAAAACAAACACATGGACTCAGAAGGGAACTGTCCTGAGTGAAGTTCAACCAAGATCATACACCATTCAGACAGATGAGGGTGCTGTTCTGAGAAGAAATCGTCGAGATCTTCTCATGGGACCAGCCACAGCAGGTCAAGAGACTGATACTGTTGAACAACCTGATCACACAGCTGAGAACCAATCATCTGTGGCAACAACTCGGATTCAAGGACAATCAATCAGAAAATCCTCAAGACACGTGAAGCCTCCTGAGAGACTCATTGAGCAAATTTAAGGACTATTGTTATAGAAGGAAGTAATGTTATCTTATTCTTTCTTCAAGTTCTAGTGTATTGACATATTTCATGTGAACACACAAAGCAAGGTTAAAAAACCTTGATCATGATAATGATAATGTAAGTTCATTAAGTGTTACAGTTAAAATGCAGATTAATACAAAGAAAACATGTTGTTAGTTAAAAGTAAAATACATTTGTTTTAAGGAAAGGAGATGTAATGATATCAGCAAATAGAGATGGTATTTGCCTATTCGATTATGATGCCTTAATAGCATGTTTGCAGGTATTGATTACTTATGCCTGACCAGCAGAGGTCATGTGACCGAGACAAGCAAGGCAGTTCAGTTTAGTTTCAGTTTCGTTCTAGATGCATCACTAGCTTGATGGACTCCTGTAAATGCTGGTAAAGAGTTGAACAGACTTTAGATTAAAAGACATTCTCTTTCATAAATGTCTCGTCATTGAACCCACAAAGAAACCAATACATGGTGTCAGAAGTGGCTGAAAGAGATGAAGAGAAAAATTCTGAAGTTAAATCAGCTCTCCACAGATTAGCAAGGCAAAAGAGAACATCGTTGCTTACCATTAGAGAATAGCTAACGAAGTGAAAAATGGAAGGATTACACCCACCGGCGACGCTTCAGTTGACAGGTAATGTGGCTGAAAATTGGAGAAGGTTCAAACAACGTGTGGGGTTGTATTTATCAGCAATCGGAGCTGACGAGAAAGGTAATAAAAGGAAATCGTCACTGTTCTTACATGTCGTGGGTGATAAAGCGCTGGAGGTGTATAATAACTTCACATTCGCTGCTAATGGAGACAAAATGAAGCTAGATAAAATAATGGAACAGTTTGAGGCCTACTGCATACCTAAACGTAACGTGACATTTGAGAGGCACAGATTTTTCACATGTGTACAGAAAACGGGTGAGACTATTGATCAGTATGTGACTGTACTGAGAAACAGAAGCAAATCGTGTGAATTTGGGGGACTGACAGACTCGCTGATAAAAGACAGACTGGTGTGTGGTACTCCAGATAATGGTCTAAGGGAAAGACTGCTAAGAGAGCAAGGTCTAGACCTGGGAAAAGCCATAGCACTGTGTAGGGCTACAGAGACTGTGAAGTTGCAGGCAAAGGAGCTGTTCAGTGACAGTAGCTGCAACGTGGATGCAGTGAGAATGAACGGACACAAACCGTTTAACAAAAAGAGCGCCAATGTGAAAAAAGAGGCGTGGCCAGCGAACGAAAATGAAAGGGACAATCGAAAGTCATGTAGTCGATGCGGTACACAGCATCCACCAAAAAAGTGTCCAGCATATGGTAAAAAATGCAATAGTTGCAACAAAAACAACCATTATGCCCGTTGCTGTAAGAACCAAATGCAACAAAGCAAGGTCCATGCAGTAGCTGAAAGCGACATAGAGGAGTTCTATGTGTTCTATGTAGATGTTGTGTCTGAAAACAAAAAAGAAGAAAGAGACTGGATGTTGACACTAAAAGTGAATGACATATACATTCCATTTAAATTGGATACTGGAGCACAAGTTAATGTGATATCAGAGACTGATTTTAAGAAAATTAGACCCAGACCAAAGATACATGGAATAAAAGTGAAAGTGACAGGATACTCAGGTACTGATATACCAGTGAAAGGAAGATGCATTGTCAAAGTGACACACAAGGACAGAGAGCACACGCTAGCATTAATCGTGGTGCCAAAGGATGTGCAAGCCATACTAGGTTTAAAAGCCTGTGAGAGACTGAACCTGGTAAAGAGAGTCCTCGTTGTGGAAAGCGAAGGAGAGACAGTCTATGATGAACTGAATGTTGCGTACACACCGGGTAAGCTGATGTATACGGCAGACATGTTGTCCAGAGCTGTTGACCCAGGAGAGCCCGCAAACACAGTGAAAAGACTGAAGTACAAGGCAAAAGACAGTGGAACTGACTTCTACCAAAGCATGCTTGTATACCGCACAACGCCGCTCGAGTGTGGTATGTCACCAGCCCAACTCCTTATGGGACGTCGGCTAAGGTCAAACCTACCCATCCCGGAGAACCTCCTGAAAACAAAAGAGGGGGAGAAAGTGAGGAAGTTCAAAGAACAACAGAAAGAAAAGCAAAAGTACTGCTATGACAGAGGAACACAAAACCTACCTGAACTCCACACTGGTGACCAAGTAAGGTTCAAAGACAAAACAAACACATGGACTCAGAAGGGAACTGTCCTGAGTGAAGTTCAACCAAGATCATACACCATTCAGACAGATGAGGGTGCTGTTCTGAGAAGAAATCGTCGAGATCTTCTCATGGGACCAGCCACAGCAGGTCAAGAGACTGATACTGTTGAACAACCTGATCACACAGCTGAGAACCAATCATCTGTGGCAACAACTCGGATTCAAGGACAATCAATCAGAAAATCCTCAAGACACGTGAAGCCTCCTGAGAGACTCATTGAGCAAATTTAAGGACTATTGTTATAGAAGGAAGTAATGTTATCTTATTCTTTCTTCAAGTTCTAGTGTATTGACATATTTCATGTGAACACACAAAGCAAGGTTAAAAAACCTTGATCATGATAATGATAATGTAAGTTCATTAAGTGTTACAGTTAAAATGCAGATTAATACAAAGAAAACATGTTGTTAGTTAAAAGTAAAATACATTTGTTTTAAGGAAAGGAGATGTAATGATATCAGCAAATAGAGATGGTATTTGCCTATTCGATTATGATGCCTTAATAGCATGTTTGCAGGTATTGATTACTTATGCCTGACCAGCAGAGGTCATGTGACCGAGACAAGCAAGGCAGTTCAGTTTAGTTTCAGTTTCGTTCTAGATGCATCACTAGCTTGATGGACTCCTGTAAATGCTGGTAAAGAGTTGAACAGACTTTAGATTAAAAGACATTCTCTTTCATAAATGTCTCGTCATTGAACCCACAAAGAAACCAATACATGGTGTCAGAAGTGGCTGAAAGAGATGAAGAGAAAAATTCTGAAGTTAAATCAGCTCTCCACAGATTAGCAAGGCAAAAGAGAACATCGTTGCTTACCATTAGAGAATAGCTAACGAAGTGAAAAATGGAAGGATTACACCCACCGGCGACGCTTCAGTTGACAGGTAATGTGGCTGAAAATTGGAGAAGGTTCAAACAACGTGTGGGGTTGTATTTATCAGCAATCGGAGCTGACGAGAAAGGTAATAAAAGGAAATCGTCACTGTTCTTACATGTCGTGGGTGATAAAGCGCTGGAGGTGTATAATAACTTCACATTCGCTGCTAATGGAGACAAAATGAAGCTAGATAAAATAATGGAACAGTTTGAGGCCTACTGCATACCTAAACGTAACGTGACATTTGAGAGGCACAGATTTTTCACATGTGTACAGAAAACGGGTGAGACTATTGATCAGTATGTGACTGTACTGAGAAACAGAAGCAAATCGTGTGAATTTGGGGGACTGACAGACTCGCTGATAAAAGACAGACTGGTGTGTGGTACTCCAGATAATGGTCTAAGGGAAAGACTGCTAAGAGAGCAAGGTCTAGACCTGGGAAAAGCCATAGCACTGTGTAGGGCTACAGAGACTGTGAAGTTGCAGGCAAAGGAGCTGTTCAGTGACAGTAGCTGCAACGTGGATGCAGTGAGAATGAACGGACACAAACCGTTTAACAAAAAGAGCGCCAATGTGAAAAAAGAGGCGTGGCCAGCGAACGAAAATGAAAGGGACAATCGAAAGTCATGTAGTCGATGCGGTACACAGCATCCACCAAAAAAGTGTCCAGCATATGGTAAAAAATGCAATAGTTGCAACAAAAACAACCATTATGCCCGTTGCTGTAAGAACCAAATGCAACAAAGCAAGGTCCATGCAGTAGCTGAAAGCGACATAGAGGAGTTCTATGTGTTCTATGTAGATGTTGTGTCTGAAAACAAAAAAGAAGAAAGAGACTGGATGTTGACACTAAAAGTGAATGACATATACATTCCATTTAAATTGGATACTGGAGCACAAGTTAATGTGATATCAGAGACTGATTTTAAGAAAATTAGACCCAGACCAAAGATACATGGAATAAAAGTGAAAGTGACAGGATACTCAGGTACTGATATACCAGTGAAAGGAAGATGCATTGTCAAAGTGACACACAAGGACAGAGAGCACACGCTAGCATTAATCGTGGTGCCAAAGGATGTGCAAGCCATACTAGGTTTAAAAGCCTGTGAGAGACTGAACCTGGTAAAGAGAGTCCTCGTTGTGGAAAGCGAAGGAGAGACAGTCTATGATGAACTGAATGTTGCGTACACACCGGGTAAGCTGATGTATACGGCAGACATGTTGTCCAGAGCTGTTGACCCAGGAGAGCCCGCAAACACAGTGAAAAGACTGAAGTACAAGGCAAAAGACAGTGGAACTGACTTCTACCAAAGCATGCTTGTATACCGCACAACGCCGCTCGAGTGTGGTATGTCACCAGCCCAACTCCTTATGGGACGTCGGCTAAGGTCAAACCTACCCATCCCGGAGAACCTCCTGAAAACAAAAGAGGGGGAGAAAGTGAGGAAGTTCAAAGAACAACAGAAAGAAAAGCAAAAGTACTGCTATGACAGAGGAACACAAAACCTACCTGAACTCCACACTGGTGACCAAGTAAGGTTCAAAGACAAAACAAACACATGGACTCAGAAGGGAACTGTCCTGAGTGAAGTTCAACCAAGATCATACACCATTCAGACAGATGAGGGTGCTGTTCTGAGAAGAAATCGTCGAGATCTTCTCATGGGACCAGCCACAGCAGGTCAAGAGACTGATACTGTTGAACAACCTGATCACACAGCTGAGAACCAATCATCTGTGGCAACAACTCGGATTCAAGGACAATCAATCAGAAAATCCTCAAGACACGTGAAGCCTCCTGAGAGACTCATTGAGCAAATTTAAGGACTATTGTTATAGAAGGAAGTAATGTTATCTTATTCTTTCTTCAAGTTCTAGTGTATTGACATATTTCATGTGAACACACAAAGCAAGGTTAAAAAACCTTGATCATGATAATGATAATGTAAGTTCATTAAGTGTTACAGTTAAAATGCAGATTAATACAAAGAAAACATGTTGTTAGTTAAAAGTAAAATACATTTGTTTTAAGGAAAGGAGATGTAATGATATCAGCAAATAGAGATGGTATTTGCCTATTCGATTATGATGCCTTAATAGCATGTTTGCAGGTATTGATTACTTATGCCTGACCAGCAGAGGTCATGTGACCGAGACAAGCAAGGCAGTTCAGTTTAGTTTCAGTTTCGTTCTAGATGCATCACTAGCTTGATGGACTCCTGTAAATGCTGGTAAAGAGTTGAACAGACTTTAGATTAAAAGACATTCTCTTTCATAAATGTCTCGTCATTGAACCCACAAAGAAACCAATACATGGTGTCAGAAGTGGCTGAAAGAGATGAAGAGAAAAATTCTGAAGTTAAATCAGCTCTCCACAGATTAGCAAGGCAAAAGAGAACATCGTTGCTTACCATTAGAGAATAGCTAACGAAGTGAAAAATGGAAGGATTACACCCACCGGCGACGCTTCAGTTGACAGGTAATGTGGCTGAAAATTGGAGAAGGTTCAAACAACGTGTGGGGTTGTATTTATCAGCAATCGGAGCTGACGAGAAAGGTAATAAAAGGAAATCGTCACTGTTCTTACATGTCGTGGGTGATAAAGCGCTGGAGGTGTATAATAACTTCACATTCGCTGCTAATGGAGACAAAATGAAGCTAGATAAAATAATGGAACAGTTTGAGGCCTACTGCATACCTAAACGTAACGTGACATTTGAGAGGCACAGATTTTTCACATGTGTACAGAAAACGGGTGAGACTATTGATCAGTATGTGACTGTACTGAGAAACAGAAGCAAATCGTGTGAATTTGGGGGACTGACAGACTCGCTGATAAAAGACAGACTGGTGTGTGGTACTCCAGATAATGGTCTAAGGGAAAGACTGCTAAGAGAGCAAGGTCTAGACCTGGGAAAAGCCATAGCACTGTGTAGGGCTACAGAGACTGTGAAGTTGCAGGCAAAGGAGCTGTTCAGTGACAGTAGCTGCAACGTGGATGCAGTGAGAATGAACGGACACAAACCGTTTAACAAAAAGAGCGCCAATGTGAAAAAAGAGGCGTGGCCAGCGAACGAAAATGAAAGGGACAATCGAAAGTCATGTAGTCGATGCGGTACACAGCATCCACCAAAAAAGTGTCCAGCATATGGTAAAAAATGCAATAGTTGCAACAAAAACAACCATTATGCCCGTTGCTGTAAGAACCAAATGCAACAAAGCAAGGTCCATGCAGTAGCTGAAAGCGACATAGAGGAGTTCTATGTGTTCTATGTAGATGTTGTGTCTGAAAACAAAAAAGAAGAAAGAGACTGGATGTTGACACTAAAAGTGAATGACATATACATTCCATTTAAATTGGATACTGGAGCACAAGTTAATGTGATATCAGAGACTGATTTTAAGAAAATTAGACCCAGACCAAAGATACATGGAATAAAAGTGAAAGTGACAGGATACTCAGGTACTGATATACCAGTGAAAGGAAGATGCATTGTCAAAGTGACACACAAGGACAGAGAGCACACGCTAGCATTAATCGTGGTGCCAAAGGATGTGCAAGCCATACTAGGTTTAAAAGCCTGTGAGAGACTGAACCTGGTAAAGAGAGTCCTCGTTGTGGAAAGCGAAGGAGAGACAGTCTATGATGAACTGAATGTTGCGTACACACCGGGTAAGCTGATGTATACGGCAGACATGTTGTCCAGAGCTGTTGACCCAGGAGAGCCCGCAAACACAGTGAAAAGACTGAAGTACAAGGCAAAAGACAGTGGAACTGACTTCTACCAAAGCATGCTTGTATACCGCACAACGCCGCTCGAGTGTGGTATGTCACCAGCCCAACTCCTTATGGGACGTCGGCTAAGGTCAAACCTACCCATCCCGGAGAACCTCCTGAAAACAAAAGAGGGGGAGAAAGTGAGGAAGTTCAAAGAACAACAGAAAGAAAAGCAAAAGTACTGCTATGACAGAGGAACACAAAACCTACCTGAACTCCACACTGGTGACCAAGTAAGGTTCAAAGACAAAACAAACACATGGACTCAGAAGGGAACTGTCCTGAGTGAAGTTCAACCAAGATCATACACCATTCAGACAGATGAGGGTGCTGTTCTGAGAAGAAATCGTCGAGATCTTCTCATGGGACCAGCCACAGCAGGTCAAGAGACTGATACTGTTGAACAACCTGATCACACAGCTGAGAACCAATCATCTGTGGCAACAACTCGGATTCAAGGACAATCAATCAGAAAATCCTCAAGACACGTGAAGCCTCCTGAGAGACTCATTGAGCAAATTTAAGGACTATTGTTATAGAAGGAAGTAATGTTATCTTATTCTTTCTTCAAGTTCTAGTGTATTGACATATTTCATGTGAACACACAAAGCAAGGTTAAAAAACCTTGATCATGATAATGATAATGTAAGTTCATTAAGTGTTACAGTTAAAATGCAGATTAATACAAAGAAAACATGTTGTTAGTTAAAAGTAAAATACATTTGTTTTAAGGAAAGGAGATGTAATGATATCAGCAAATAGAGATGGTATTTGCCTATTCGATTATGATGCCTTAATAGCATGTTTGCAGGTATTGATTACTTATGCCTGACCAGCAGAGGTCATGTGACCGAGACAAGCAAGGCAGTTCAGTTTAGTTTCAGTTTCGTTCTAGATGCATCACTAGCTTGATGGACTCCTGTAAATGCTGGTAAAGAGTTGAACAGACTTTAGATTAAAAGACATTGGCCTAGAAATTGAGTTTTGGCGCAGCCAGGGCTTTAGCGCCGGATGTTAGTGCCGGAGCTAAGTCGCGCTGGTCGGGCCCAAAATTCACCAATTCTGCACCCAAACGGCTGCCGGCGCTGCTGAGAGCTGTTTGCGCCTGAAAACTGGCGCTACGCGCTGAATATCGGCGTTATTCCGGCGCTGCGGCGCCCGCTGCGGTGCGGCAGGTTCGGGAAGTGCAGGCCTCCTCCTTCCCTTAAGGAGGAGCTGCCTGCACCCGGCCGCGGCCCGCGAAAATCTTTTTAAAAATGAGCCCAGCACCTCGGACAAGTGCCGGGCTTGCTTCTGTTCCGGGGGGGGGGGGGGGGGGAAGTCCGGGGAGGGAGCTGCGGCCAGGCGGCCGGCGGGAAAGCGGCCGGCCGCCGCGGTGCCTTTAATGCGCCGGCGCAAAGTCATGTAAGACTCTGTTGCCAGAGTCTTAGTTGCGGCTGCCACGGGCGAGGCGGCCGCAACTGAATTTCGGCGCTGGGGCCCGTCGGCATGGCAACCGGGACGCTGCGCACACCGATGACGTCATCGGTGCCGGCGCAGCGCTACCGGTCTACCGCGGCAGAAGGGCCCCAGGCAATTTCGGCGCCAGCGCCAATTGCAGCGCTAGGCCCTCTAGCGCCGCAAAATTGGCGCTAAGGGCACTGAATTTCTAGGCCATTCTCTTTCATAAATGTCTCGTCATTGAACCCACAAAGAAATCAATACACTCTTCATGCCAAGCACAGAAGAGCGTAGACCTTGGATATTCCAGGTTGAGATATATAAGGATTTCATGCTAAGATTGATCTTTTACTGTGATAGGTTAAAATATGATAAATAGTGATATGTGTTTGTCGTGTTTAAATGAGGAAAAAAGAACATTTCAAGTGTCTATAAATGTTGAGAATAATTGGCTGCAACTCTTTCTAACAACTAGTCCTTATGTTTCCTGATCCATAAGGCGGGAGTAGATGCTGCTGAGCGTCTGCATTATGTCTCTTAATGGATTGTCTCTGCCTGCAGTATTGCGTACGTCCTGAGCACCTCTCCCTCTGCCTGGCTGGGGGTGGTCTCTATCTCTGTCTCTCTGTGACCCCCTCTCTCTCTCTCTCTGACCCCCCTCTCTCTCTCTGTCTGACCCTTTCCCTCTCTGTGGTATCTCTCTCTGTGGTCACTCTCTCTCTCTCTCTGTAACCCCACTCTCGCCCTGCGACCCCACTCTCTCTCTCTGACCTCTCTCTCTCTGTGACCCCTCTCTCTCTCTGTGACCCCTCTCTCTCTCTGTGACCCCTCTCTCTCTCTGTGACCCCCTCTCTCTCTGACCCCCCTCTCTCTCTCTCTCTGACCCCTCTCTTTCTCGGACCCCTCTCTCTCACTCTCTCTGACCCCTAGCTCTCTCTCTCTCTGACCCATCTCTCTCTCTGTGACCCTCTCTCTCTCTGTGACCCCCTCTCTCTCTCTCTGTGTGATCCCCTCTCTCTCTCTCTCTGGCCCCTTTCTCTCTCTCGGACCCCTCTCTCTCTCTCTCTGACCCCTATCTCTGTCTCTCTCGGACCCCCCCTCTCTCTCTGATCCCCGTCTCTCTCTCTCTCTCTCTGTCTCCCCTCTCTCACTCTGTGGCCCCCTCTCTCTCTCTGTGACCCCCCTCTCTCTCTCTCTCTGACCCCCCTCTCTCTCTGACCCTCGTCTCTCTCTCTCTCCATCTCCCCTCTCTCTCACTCTGTGACCCCCTCTCTCTCTCTCTGTGACCCTCTCTCTCTCTCTCTCTCTCTGTGATCCCCCTCTCTCTTTCTCTGTGAACCCCTCTCACTCATTCTCTGTGATCCCCCTATCTCTCTCTCTGTGATCCCCCTCTCTCTCACTCTGTGACCCCCTCTCTCTCTCTGTCACCCCCTCTCTCATTCTCTCTCTGTGAACCCCTCTCTCACTTTGTGACCCCCTCTCTCTGTGGCTCCCTCCTCTCTCTGTGACCCCCTCTCTCCATGACCCTCTCTGTCTCTCTCTGTGACCCCCTCTCTCTCTCTCTCTCTGTGACCCCCTCTCTCTCTCTCTCTCTGTGACCCCCTCTCTCTCTCTCTGTGACCCTCTCTCTCTGCGACCCCCTCTCTCTCTGCGACCCCCTCTCTCTCCCTGTGACCCCCTCTCTCTCTGTGACCACCCTCTCTCTCTGTGACCCCCCTCTCTCTCCCTCTGTGACTCCCTCTCTCTCGCTCTGTGACCCCCTCTCTCTCTCTGTGACCCCCTCTCTCCCTGTGACCCCCTCTCTCTCTGTGACCCCCTCTCTCTCTGTGACCCCCTCTCTCTCTGATACCCCTCTCAGTCTCTCTCTGTGACCCCTATCTCTCTCTATGTGACCCCATCTCTCTCTCTCTCTCTCTGACCCCTACCTCTCTCTCTCTCTGACCCATCTCTCTCTCTGTGACCCTCTCTCTCTCTGTGACCCTCTCTCTCTCTATCTCTGTGACCCCTATCTCTGTCTGTGTGACCCTCTCTCTCTCTCTCTGTGACCCTCTCTCTCCCTCTCTCAGTGACCCCCTCTCTCCCTCTCTCTGTGACCCCCTCTCTCTCTCTCTCTGTGACCCCCCTCTCTCTCTCTCTCTGTCACCCACCTCTCTCTCTCTGTAACCCCCCCTCTCTCTCTCTCTGACCCCCTCTCTCTCTCTCTCTGTGACCCCTATGTCTCACTCTGTGACCCTCTCTCGGTGACCCCATCGCTCTCTCTGTATGAGAGCCCCACTCTCTCTCTCTCTCTCTGACCCCCCCTCTCTCTCTGTGACCCCTCTCGCGCTCTCTGTAACCCCTTGGCTATCACGCCCTCGCTCTCTCCGTGACCCCATGGTTATCAGCCCCTCGCTCTCTCTGTGACCCCTTGGTTATCATCCCCTTGCTCTCTCTCTGACCCCTTGCTTATCGCTCTCTCGCTCTCTCCGTGACCCCATGGTTATCAGCCCCTCGCTCTCTCCATGACCCCTTGGTTATCACCCCCTCACTCTCTGTGATTCCCCGCCCAACGCTCTCTGTCACCTCCCCTCACACTCTCTCTGTGACCCCCCCTCACTCTACCTCTCTCACCCCCTCACTCTCTCTCTGACCCCCCTCACTCTGTCTCTCTGACCCCTCTCACTCTCTCTGACCTCCCTCACTCTCTGAGGAAATCTACATATTATAAGGGGTTAATTTCTGGTGCTTGCTGGGTAAAAGTTTTCAGACTTGACACTGGTCAAGAGTCGATGTGTAACTAGAGCTATTGCACGTACTTGGATTACAGCCAAGAACAGATGTCTGCCCACCTAATGAGAATGTAGAAGAGAAACAATGGGTTCCTTTGAAGTACCCAGTGACCTGACAACTTGCGACCGTAAGCAAACCTACCCTCCCAATACATGATTAAGATTAAAGAGGACCTCCGGTTACATGATTCATGCCCTGTTATAGATTAACGGTTGACTTATGTGTCCAGGATCCTTCTGTCAATATGTCATAAGACCTGATGATTAATCTAAAATGTATCCTGATAGAGGAACAAAGGAATGTCAATCAAACTTGTTTGTAACACTGTATAAATATGGAACGCTTACGCTGTATCATTGGAATAGTAGCCTCACCCCTTGAGTGGAGGTACTGATTCCCCTTGCAAGTGAAATAAAAGGCCTGTCCGTCTGACGAATCCAAGAGTGTATTGAGTCATTACCCAGAGCTAAGAAGTAAGGCACTTCAACAATTTGGAGGTCCCACCGAGATGGCTTGCTGTACCAATTGGTGAGTTAACAGACGCCGAGTACGTTGCTCGGTTAGGAAAATCCCATCGGCCGAAGGTGGTGTTTTGCCACATTTTTGGGACTTTCCCTGCCAGAAGCATAGCTGCGCATAGTCTGTTTATTCCATTGGACAGTACTGCCATCGGGTAATTGACTCACAAGGTTCGGAGGTTAAACTGCCGTTGTGACTGCTTCCCTTTCAGAAACGGAACAGAGGATCAGCCATGAGGCGCTGACGCCCCGCGAACAGGATCGGGCAGAAAAGGACGGTAGGAAGCGCTGAAATAAAGGTACCAGAGAGAGAAGGTTAAGTCAGGAATTTGATTTAACTAAGGAGCTAGCGATTTATTGGAAATTGAACTAGCAAGGTTCCAGCTTGAAGTTAGTTGGGACAAATTGAAGGCCCTTTTTGCTAAAGATTTGGCTAAAGGGAGTAGGGTAGAAGGAGAGAGAGTGGGTGAAGTTAGTTGGGACAAATTGAAGGCCCTTTTTGCTAAAGATTTGGCTAAAGGGAGTAGGGTAGAGGGAAGAAGAGTGGGCGATTGTCTGAAACACAGTGTCAATGTTTAATGTTTATGAGAGTGAGCATTTAACTACTTGTTATTATCAATCAACTTCATCCAGTAAGGCTGCATAGGTTGGGGATTTAGTAACACTTTGGTTGTTGTTTAACAAGTGTATTGTTTATTGTTTATTGTCATATGTATTAATGTTTAATCATGTCTGATCTGTAGAGGCATCCCACGCAGATCATAGAATGTTACGGAATTGTATGTTTTAACTAAAATATTTAAGCTGAAAAAAAAACTGCAGAAGGGGTTGGAAAAGACCCAAGCCGGGGAAGTGAGTCCCGCGGCGGAATGTACTGTTGAGAAAATAGTGATGTCTTTTACATGATCCACTAAGCTATTGTGGATTCAGTATTTTCCCCAGTTAGAAATACCTTCCACGAGGGTTGAGAACCCTCGAGTTTTAAAGCATAAGGATATGTCTTAATGTGTTGTAAATATTTTTTTTTAAAAACCTTGTTGCAGTCAGTTGACTAAATTCAGTCGGGAAGTGCTGAGTTTCAGTCGCCTAGCCTCAGGCCGGTTATTAAGAGGGCAAATGCCCCACGTGAAGGCCGGGACCATAAAGTAGGCGCCGAAACTCTAAAGGCACTCGGAGTGACAAATGGTCAAGGACTTTGTGACACTGATTTGAAGTAAAGACCAAGAAGATTGGATGTGACTGTAATTTTGATACGTATGTATAGTTTATTAATCTGATCTGTAGGGGCGTACAACGCAGATCACGGATTGTCACAGGAGTTTAGGTTATTTTAAGTGAACCATTTAAGCTGCTAAAATGGGTGCTAGCACCAGTAAGCCACCCGAGAAAGGCACGCCAGCAGCCTTTATGTTAAAGAACTGTGGTCAATCATCCATTGATCACCTACCAAATTGGTCCAAATGGACTGTAAATAAGACTAGACCCTTTCCCTCAGATGGTTCATTTAACATAGAAAGAATTACTTGCCTCGAGGAATGTTTAACGGACAAGAGAGAAATAGAGAACAGCCAGATAAAAAGACTGCCTCTATGTTTGTTGAGTCAGAAGAAAAAAAGATTATCCCGAAGAAACACCTTTCTCCTCTATTATGGTAGGATAACAAGGTAACTATAGAAGGATGAATAGAGGGGAATATAGAGGAAGACGTGGTAGAGTAAGAGGGTATGGACGATCTGGTAATTGTTACAATTGCGGACAACCCAGACATTGGGCAAACCAATGCCCTGCGAAAAATCGTCAGAACCAAACCTCCAATAATGGACCTCCGTTAGAGAATAAAGGTCCTAATTTCACTGTCCATAACCCTTTTTCGGACTAGTCAGGAGGTTACCCTACAAACGGACAGGGATTTAGGAGAAATAGAGATCAGAATTACTGACTGACACCAGCAGCCCCAGGCGCCACAGACCACCAAATGCCCGCTGTTTCTTTAAATTCACGCAGCGAACCTGAAATTAAAATGCAAATAGCTGGGAGACCTATGTCATTTTAGTAGATACAGGAGTAACCTTTTCGGTGTTAGGGAAAGGATATTCTGAAGGAATGCCTATTAATGGGAAAAAGACCCCGATAGCTGGATTGGCTGGAATACTACAACGCTTGAATCAATTGACTCCCCTCACAGTAAAAGTAGAAGAATTTGAGGAAGAACACTCCTTTCTGTTATCAGGAGATGTCTCTATGAATTTATGTGGCAGTCTGTAAATATTTATACTGACTCTCGATATGCTTTTGGAGCAGCTCATGATTATGGACAGATTTGGAAGATTCGCGGTTATTTAACGTCATCAGGAACCCAAATTTAAAAAATGCACGAGGTTCAAAACCTTTTATTAGCCATCCAGAGACCTAAGCAGATTGCCATTATTAAGTGCCAAGCACACACGGGGCATTTGGACGAGGTTGCACTTGGAAACGCTGCTGCAGATAGCGCTGCTAAGTCAGTAGCTATATCAAGTACTGAACAACAAGTTTCAGCCTTCCCTGTTAGGGAAAAGCCAGAGATACTGCAGCCCCCGTCCTTAGATGATGTGCTGACCCATCAAGATAGGGCCAGTTCTGATGAAGTAAAGGAATGGGTTGTTAATCATCGTTTTAAAAACACTGACGGCTTATGGGTCCATCATGACGGCCGCATGGTGGCACCCAAATCATTACTATCACCAATTGCCCGATGTGTTCATAAATTCACCCATGCGGGCAAAGGGGGGATGGCGGACTATATCCTCAAGACCTGGTATGCACCAGGAATCTCAAAGTTGGCAAAACAAATATGTGAAAATTGTACTATTTGCCAGACCATGAATGCAGGGAAAATAAAGAAGGTACAGCCCGCATCCCACCCAAACCCCATGGGCCCTTTTGTACACTTGCAAATGGATTTTATTGAACTACCTGTGTGTATGAGCTTTAAATATGTATTAGTTATTGTTGATATGTTTTCAAGATGGATTGAAGCGTCTCCTTGTAGAAAGAGTGATGCCACTACTGTTGCTAAATGCTTATTAAAGGACATTGTACCTCGCTTTGGGAGCAAAATTGTCAAGTGACAATGGGTCCCACTTTACGGGGACAGTGATTAAGGAACTATGCAAAGCCTTACAGATTAATCAGCACCTCCATTGCAGTTATCATCCACAGTCGGCTGGACTAGTGGAAAGATATAACGGGATGCTGAAAAACAAGCTTGCAAAACTGTGTAAAGAAACTGGACTTAAATGGGTTGATCTGTTACCCATAGCTTTAATGACAATGCGGTCTGCTACCAACAGAACTACAGGATTGTCGCCTCATGAGATCGTCATGGGAAGACCACAAAGATTGCCCTTTTCGGCACCTTTAACAGCTAAACAAATGGACATTCATAAAATGGAGGAAGATATGTTGAGTTATTGCATTGCACTAACCAAATGCATTTCTAGTTTCCATCAACAGGTGAAGGAAGCCCAGGTCGATCCCGCTGAAGGAAAGTGCCATACTTTCGAGCCAGGAGATAACGTCTACATAAAAATCTTCAAGCGAAAAAATGGCCTTCAACCCAGATTTGAGGGACCCTTCCAAGTACTCCTGACCACAAACACCGCTGTAAGAGTAAAGGAGCGACCAACATGGATACACACGTCCCATTGTAAGAAGGCATCAGTTAAAGACAATACACTGCCAAGATGAACTGGATTTGGACTTTAACAAGACTGTTCTTTTTGTCAACAATAATTGAAACTGCCATATGGATTTACCCAGATCCTCTGCAAGGCAAACCATGCATAAAAGAATGTGTACTTTTAACCAAAAATCTCTTTTATATTATATGTTATAATGAGACCATGAAAGTCCAGCTCCAGGACCATACTATGCAGGTACCCCCGTATCAACCCCTAAATCTTAGGGTAAGACAGGGTAAGATAGTAGAAGAAGATAGTGGACAAAGGCTTGATAAGCTATGGGTCACATGCCCTGATACTGTATTACCAAGTGACAAAACTGCGAACGGAGGGGTTATCTGCAATGGTAATTCAAGAGGAGGACTGGCCCTGACAGCTAAGTCAATGTTTTGTGATAATCCTTTTACACAACCCCTCGTTTCAACATCAATTACTCAGAAAAGAAAAATTAATAGGACCGCTAAGAAACAAGGAGGGAGAAGTGGAAGACTGTTAAATAAGCATAACTATCATCATGTTAATACCTTTGTATACATGGGTTATTTGTACGCTAAAAGACAGAACCTTGCCAAATGCTGGATATGCAGCCACATCCCTGTGCACGCAGAGGGTGGAATACCTCTAAGGCCCATTCCCTTCGAAATAGAAGAGATGGTAGGGTGGTTATTACAGTCTAATACCACCTGGAATAAGGAGGCAGCCAGTACATTTCAGACCCAAAATAGTTTAAACCCAGATCAATTGGAAAATGAATGAAAAGATGCAGGATACAACCTTATAAAATTTGAAGGGTGGTTTCATCCCCAATATGATAATCAAAGGAATCCAGAGAGTCTATTAGTGACGTCAATGGGAACCGTAAATAAAACAAAAGGAGAAGTCTGTCTGGTAAACGACAATGGAGAAGGATTGATGGTTGGATGGAGTGAGTGCAAATGTAACTACACTTTGACTAAAACTACTACTAAACCACCGGGTGCAGTCGAATGGCCCTATTGGGGACGGTGGAACCTGTCCACAGTACAAAATTTGACTAGTAAAAAAATCTGGAAAGGAGAACAAGGAATAGGAATGATGCACCAGATATGGAACAAATTTGAAGCCTATAATAACACCTATTTCATCTGTGGGCATAGAGCATACCCTTGGTTACCACAAAATTGGACTGGGTCATGTTATTTGGGAAATGTAGTGCCCTATATACATCATATTTCATCTTTGGATAGCCACCCTGGGACACGAGTAAAACGAGCCATTACAGAAACTGAAAGGTTCTTTGCTATAGCATTTCCCTGGTATGGAACAGGGAAGTTAGCAAGAGAATCTATAAACATGGCAGCAGTGTTGGAAACAAATAGCCAATGATACTGCTGATGCTCTTAGTGATGTAAACGCAGAAATGGTGGCTTTGCGCACTGTTGCCTTACAAAACCGCATGGCTCTGGACTATTTGTTGGCAAAAGAAGGGGGCACATGTGCAATCATAAAAACCGAATGTTGCACCTATATTCCAGATAGCTCACAAAATATCACCAACCTGGTAAACCACATAAGGGAGGCCGTAAAGAAACTACATCAACCTGAACAGTGGTCCATGTGGGATTGGATTTCAGGGTGGGGAGGAGCACTAGGAAAGCAAATTTTGGAAGTCTTAATTGCAATTGTGATGATAATAATTCTAATTAGTTTATTGATTGGTTGTTTAAAATTATTGTGTACAAAAGTTCTTTCCTTATTGACGTCAACTCCTCCAGTACCAATGATGTCTGAATATGAGGATATTAAGGGTGAGACCTTTGATGTAGAATTTCTTAAACTTAGCGAAATAGATTGTCCTTAGAAAGGACAAAAGGGGGGAATGAGGAAATCTACATATTATAAGGGGGTAATTTCAGGTGCTTGCTGGGTAAAAGTTTTCAGACTTGACACCGGTCAAGAGTCGATGTGTAACTAGAGCTATTGCACGTACTTGGATTACAGCCAAGAACAGATGTCTGCCCACCTAATGAGAATGTAGAAGAGAAACAATGGGTTCCTTTGAAGTACCCAGTGACCTGACAACTTGCGACCGTAAGCAAACCTACCCTCCCAATACATGATTAAGATTAAAGAGGACCTCTGGTTACACGATTCATGCCCTGTTGTAGATTAACGGTTGACTTATGTGTCCAGGATCCTTCTGTCAATATGTCATAAGACCTGATGATTAATCTAAAATGTATCCTGATAGAGGAACAAAGGAATGTCAATCAAACTTGTTTGTTACACTGTATAAATATGGAACGCTTACGCTGTATCATTGGAATAGTAGCCTCACCCCTTGAGTGGAGGTACTGATTCCCCTTGCAAGTGAAATAAAAGGCCTGTCCGTCTGACGAATCCAAGAGTGTATTGAGTCATTACCCAGAGCTAAGAAGTAAGGCACTTCAACATCTCTCACCCCCTCACTCTCTCTCTGACCCCCCTCACTCTGTCTCTCTGACCCCCCTCACTCTGTCTCTCTGACCCCTCTCTCGCTCTCTGACCCCCCTCACTCTCTCTCTGAACCCCTCACTCTGTCTCTCTGACCCCCCTCACTCTGTCTCTCTGACCCCTATTATGTCCATGTGTAATTGAGACACGGACTGCAGGAGTTGGTTATAACAGGTCTTTACTGAGTGGAGACAAACTGGAACTACTATGCAAAAGTTACTACACAGGCTTATATACAGGGGTGGTCACTACTGGTACTGCAGTATACAGGGGCTGCAGAATATAGTTCCTTCTGCAAAGTACATACACTACAATTCCTCCCCTTTTAGCTAAACAGTACATAACATTCGATTAATAATTAAATAACATATTTACAATTACAGTTGCTAGATACATTAGCTGAAGTTAAGCAATTATAAGTTCAGTCTTTGAGGAGGCTTCCTGATTCTGTCTGGATAACGCCTCTTTGGGGTATCAGGTTCTTCTGGCAAAGTTGATTCGGGATCAACGTCGTTGTTTGGTTCGTCTGCTTCCAATATCACCGATTCTGAGGTAGATGCAATTGGTACTTCGGTTTCATCACCAGGTGTATCGGATCGTGGTGTGGAATTGACGTTTTCCAGTGACTCTAGAATCTGGTCAGCATGGCGTCTTACAATGCTCTCTCCAACGTCCACGGTATACATTAGAGGTCCTTGCTGTGTACAGATCGTTCCTGGCTGCCATTTCTCTGTGCGGTAGTCCCGGGCTAAAACTGGTTGACCTATCTTAAAACTCCTGGTCGGCCTTTCATTCATATTCTGAAACTGCCTGTTCTCCACATCTCTTCTGATGTTTGGCTTAACCAAATCCAAGCGGCATCGTAGTCTTCGATTGAAGAACATCATGGCTGGAGTTTGGTTGGTAACCGCATGTGTCGCATTCCGGTAGGCAAACAAGAAGTTATCCACCTTGTGTTGTAGGGTTATATCTTCATCACACATTGCCTTGATAGCCTTCTTGAATGTTTGAACGAACCTCTCAGCGAATCCATTGGTGGCTGGATGATATGCGGCGGATGTGTAATGCTTAACACCATTGTTCTTTAAGAACCTCCGGAACTCTTCAGACACAAACTGTGGTCCATTGTCGGAGCAAATCTGTTCAGGCAGCCCATTTCTGGCGAATATGGTTCGTAAGACTGTGATAGTTTTTCTGTGGTGGTTGAGGACATTTTTATTACCTCTGGCCACTTTGAATGTGCATCCACCGCAATTAAAAACATCGAGTCCATAAATGGACCAGCAAAATCAATGTGCACAGTTTGCCATGGAGATGAGGGCCACTCCCATGGATGTAGAGGGGCTTGTGGTGGGGCATTTTGGACCTTCTGGCATCCTGTACAGCTCTTGGTCATCTCTTCGATTTCTCTATCGATTCCTGGCCACCACACAAACGCTCTAGCTAAGTTCTTCATTTTTACCCCTCCCAGATGACCCTCATGAACCTCATTGAGCACTCTATCCTTCAATTTGGGTGGAATTACTACTCTGGATCCACACATCAAGGTTCCTCTGCACACTGACAGCTGTTCTCTTCTCGGCGAGAATGCTGGCAACAGTGGTTCGCCATGTGCTGGCCATCCCTTCACCGTTAAATCATAGACCCAGGAGAGTGTCGGGTCATTTCGTGTTTCCTTTTCTATGTTTGCATTCGTCACAGGGAGACATTCGACTATGGTCGAGTGGAATATCTCCACTGGATCCACTGCAGGTGCTTCTTCCACCGTCGGCAACGGTAGGCGCGACAATCCATCAGCATTCCCATGCTGTTTAGTTCCTTTGTACTCGATGTCATATTGGTGTGCCCCTAGGAAAAGGGACCACCTCTGTAGCCATTGTGCTGTCATTATCAGGACGCCCTTCTGAGTGTTGAAAATGGAGACAAGAGGTTGATGATCAGTTAGTAGAGTAAATTTCTGACCGTGCAGGTAGTGATTGAACTTCTTCACCCCCCACACCAGGCTGAGGGCCTCTCTGTCAATCTGGGCGTAGTTACGCTCGGCTGCAGTTAACGAGCGTGACGCAAAAGCTATCGGCCTCTCTGAAACATCAAGGAATTTATGTGACAGTACCGCTCCATTGCCGTAGGGAGACGCATCACACGCCAGTCTTATCGGTAGTGATGGGTTGTAGTGAGCCAATACTTCTCTTGAAGTGGTTAGGTCTTTACTCTTCTGAAAGGCCCGCTTACATTCAATCGCTCCATTTCCATGCTACTCCAGTTTATAGTAGGGCGTTCAGTGGGTGCAGAATTGTGGACAAATTCGGCAAAAACTTATGGTAGTAATTCACCAATCCGAGGAATGACCTCAGTTGCGACACATTTTCAGGCGCTGGAGCCTTAACTACCGCTTCAATTTTGTCAGGGGACTTATGTAACCCCTCTTCATCAGTCACGTGGCCACAATACGATATCTGTTTCTTAAAAAACTCGCACTCGGTGCGATTGGCTCGTAGCCCATGTTCTCTTAGTCTAGTGAGCACCTGCTCTAGGTTGGCAAGGTGTTCACTGTCATCTTCACCTGTCACTAGGATGTCGTCCAAGTAACACTGAGTCCCCGGAATCCCTTGCAGGACTTGTTCCATCGCTCTTTGCCATATCGCCGGAGCTGATGCTACTCCGAATACCAGTCGATTATACTGGTAAAGAACTTTGTGAGTGTTTATTGTGACATACTTCCTAGAGGATTCTTCAACCTCCATCTGCAAATATGCTTGTGCTAGGTCAATTTTTGTAAAACGTTTCCCTCCAGATAGTGAGGCGAAAATATCTTCTATCCTCGGGAGAGGATATTTTACTGTGTGAAGGACTGGGTTCACCGTCACCTTGAAGTCCCCACAGATGCGAACCTTCCTTGGCTCCTCAGACTTATTGTTTAACGTTTTCTTCATGACAGGAACGATGGGTGTCACCCACTCGCTCCAGTCTACCTTAGATAACACGCCTGCATTCTCCAGATTCTCCAGCTCTGCCTCGACGGCTGGGCGAATTGCATATGGTACCGGTCTTGCTTTGAAAAACTTGGGAATTGCATTCTCTTCTATTTTTATCGAGGCGGTTGCGCCTTTAAGAGTTACCAGTTCTTGTTGAAATACCTCTTTGGCGTTAGCTAAGATTTTTGACAATCGTCCAGGTGTGACGTCGTCATCCTTTTTACCAGCCACCATCAGTGCCTGAATGGAGTGCCAGTCTAAACTTATCTTTCTGATCCATTCACGTCCCAATAACGGTGGTCCACCATCTTGCAGTATGTACAGATACAATTTCTGTATTTCCTTGCTGTTGTATTCGACAGGCACCCTTATTTTCCCTCTGGGGTATACTTTTTGCCCCGTATACGTCTTCAAGACAATGGATGTCTCTTTCAAGGGTATGTGTGAGAATAGCCGCTCGTAGTCTCGTCGATTCATGACGGTCAGGGCTGATCCTGTATCCAATTCCATTTTGACTTGGGACTCTGCTATCATGAGGGTGACCCAAATGGTTTGGTGATCCTCTTTTGCGATTACGTTGTGAAGTTTGAGACAGCTTAGTCTCTTGTTCCCGGATTCACTATCGCTCATCTGGTCTTCGGAACTACTGTCCGTCATCTTTTGTACTTTCCTGTACTGTTCCTTAGTAGCCTTTTTGTTGTCGTTAGTCTTCTTCCCAGACCTGCAAACTCGTGCAATGTGTCCCATCTTTCCGCATTGCCTGCATATTTTGTCCTTGGACCAGCAGTCCTTCTGGTCATGGGTTGTTCTGCCGCAGCGATAACATTTTTCAAATCCCCGTGTCATTTCATGGGTGCCGTATTCCTGTGGCTTTTGCTGTATTTCCGCAGCTCCCCTTGCTGCTGCTTCGTATGATACTGCCACGCTGAAAGCCTTATCTAGCGTCAGCTCTTTCTCTGAGAGTAACCTCTTCTGGGTTCCTTCACTCAGGAGTCCACAGACAAATTTGTCCCGTAGGGTATCTGCCAGTCCTGCTCTGAACTGGCAGTGCTTTGATAGCTTGCGTAGTTCCGTAAGGTAATCAGCATTGCTCTCATCTTTATGCTGATTTCTCCTGTGGAATTTAAATCTTTCGGCTATCAGCAGCGGTGTAGGATTTAGGTGTTCATGTAGGATATCAACAATTTCGTTAAAACTCTTCGCCATCGGTTTGGCTGGAGTAATCAGGTTCCGCAATAGGCCGTACGTTCTTGCGCCCATTAAGTTTAGTAGTACCGATGCCTTTTTCTCATCGGCTACTTCGTTTGCCTCGCAATATACTTCGACTCTTTCCACATATGTGGTCTAGTCTTCTATTGCATTATCGAAGGCAGTGATATTGCCAGTCTTCGGCATCTTGGAAATCTAAGATGGCGCCTCCCGCGCTTTGCCTTCTTCCCCGATTTAACAAAATGGCGCCTCCCGCGCTTTCCGTCTTCCCCGCTGCTGCTAGCGCTGTTGCTGGCGTTTTATGCCTTGATGGCGACGCCCTATGGTCTTCGCGCACTTCCCCCCGTGCTGCTGCTAACGCCGCTCTCCGCGGTTCCCGTGGCAAACTGCAGCTCCTCGCGGCTATCTGCGCTTCTAATTTCTTTTATTTCCCCGTCGTCGGAGCAACCCTGCGGGACACTTTCCTTCCTCTTCTCGGGTCTGTACGCTGCCCGGCTTTGTAGCACCGGCCGCGCCCTGTGTGCTCCACCCTCTCTCTCTCTCTCTCCTCATCTCGACAACGCTGCTCGGCCCCGTTGAAAAGCCACCCGATCGAGCTCTAGCCCGCCGCAGCCCAGGAAGGATCAGTGTACTACCTGCCACCAGCCCGATTAGCTGGAACACCATCGACAGGATAACCAAGCCTCGCTCTCGACAGCCTCTCCTGCAAATCTTCAACTCCGATTAATCAGAGGCGGTTGCCCACGGTCGACGCCCGTTTCTTCTGTTTGTTTTATTTTATTTATTTTTTTCTTCCTTCTGGCCTCGACCTCTGACAACTTCGCTTCAGGGATGGATCCCCATGAGGTGGTGCAGACTGTAGGTAAGTTCGGATCTGCTCGTCGCCAGTATTATGTTCGTGTGTAATTGAGACATGGACTGCAGGAGTTGGTTATAACAGGTCTTTACTGAATGGAGACAAACTGGAACTACTGTGCAAAAGTTACTACACAGGCTTATATACAGGGGTGGTCACTACTGGTACTGCAGTATACAGGGGCTGCAGAATATAGTTCCTTCTGCAAAGTACATACACGACAACCCCTCTCTCGCTCGCTGACTCCCCTCACACTCTCTCTGACTCCCCTCACACTCTCTCTCTGACTCCCCTCACTCTCTCTCTGACTCCCCCCTCACTCTCTCTGTGACCCCCCTCACTCTCTCTCTGACCCCCCTCACACTCTCTCTCTGACTCCCCTCACTCTGTCTCTGACTCCCCCCTCTCTCTCTGACGCCCCTCACACTCTCTCTCACCCCCTCACTCTCTCTCTGACCCCCCTCACTCTGTCTCTCTGACCTCTCTCTCTCTCTGACCCCCCTCATTCTCGCTCTGACTGCCCTCACTCTCACCCCCTCACTCTCTCTGTGACCCCCCTGAAATAAAGAATAGATTTGCCTTCCAAAGCTAGGCTTTATTAACTTTAAAATCAGCAGCATATCTTTCCACATCCAGTCCCAACTAAGCTAGAAAAGGACTGAATTTAAGGTAGCCACAACACATCACGTGATCATCAACTACCAATGAGATTACAACGCATATCCCAAGGCAGTTAACAAACAACGAATCACAATACTTTTACTAATCAAGGAATAATCACCACATTCACCCCTCCTTTTAAAATATACTCCAACCTAATAACTTTTACAATTTACAATTAATTATTTACAACTAAACTATGCACGAGAATAAAACTATTTACATAACACAATACTAAATGAACAACAACAAATAATAACATTACGCATAAGTATTAAGTATCTCTCAACTAAAACAACATACTATAATATTTCAACAATTTTTAAAACATTACTATCAATTTAAAAGTCCATTTTCAATCGGTAGACTGGATATCTTGTTCGTGTCGACCTTCTTAACCTTGGTGAAATTCCTTGCCCTCCCACGCCAGAAGGCACAGAAGTATCTTCAACAGGAAGGCTATCCATATCCCAATTCTCAACGGTTTCCGGATTAGAAATCCCATCAGAAGATGAACTAGGACGGTCATAAACATCTATCAAAGGCTGACTAATAGAAGTATGATTATCTGCAATCGGATTGGAAATATTCGTAGTATCTGTAACAGCATCCACATTATCCAAATCATGACCATTATTAATATTCTCAGAAGAGGGCTGGCCCCCACAAGGAGCCAAGTCTTTAATTGAAACAGTACTTTCTTTCCCATCTTGGAATCGAATATGAGCATATTGGGAATTTGCCTCCAACAGCTCCACCTCCTCCACCAAGGGGTCATATTTTGACAATCTAACATGACATCGAAGCAACACAGGTCCCTGCATAGTAAGCCATGAAGGTACCGAATATCCCGTAGTAGATCTCCGCGGATAGTTAAAGAGCCTTTCATGGGGGGTCACATTAGTAGCCGTTGAAAGCAATGATCTAATGGAATGCAGGGCATCAGGCAGCACCATTTCCCACTGTGTATTCTTAAGGTCTCCGGGATGTCAACGCCAACATAACTGCCTTCCAGATCACCCCATTGTATCGTTCACACTGTCCATTACCCTGGGGATTATACGGGGTAGTTCTACTAGTAGAAATTCCCCGACTCTGAAGGTATTCCTTCAACTGGGAAGACATAAAAGAACTTCCCTGATCCGAATGGATATACGCAGGCATCCCAAAGATGACAAAAAGTTGAGTCAAACATTTAATAACTGTAGCAGCTGATACACCTGCACAAGGAAAAGCAAAAGGGAACCTTGAAAACTCGTCCACAACAGTAAATATATATCGGTTTTGAGTAGTTGAAGGAAGAGGTCCCTTAAAATCAACACTCAAACATTCAAAAGGAGAAGTAGCCTTTATAAGATGAGCTCGTTGAGGCTTAAAGAAATTCGGTTTACACCGAGCACAGATAGAACATGATGAAGTCATCCGCTTGACGTCTTCAACTGAAAAAGGCAAGTTCTTACTGCGTACAAAGTGTATCATCCTCGTAACCCTAGGATGACATAAGGCATTGTGAAGATTAATAAGCGTATCTCCGTGAATCACAGAACAATAAGCCCTCGACAGTGCATCAGCAGCAACATTATCCTTCCCCGGACGATAAACTATGTCAAAATGGTAACATGCCAACTCAATCCTCCATCTCATTATTTTATCATTTTTAATCTTTCCAAAATGTTTAACATCAAACATAAAGGACACAGATTTTTGATCAGTTACCAACGTGAAATGTCGCCCCGATAAATAATGTCTCCATTTACGCAATGCTTCTACTATTGCGTATGCCTCTTTTTCTATTGAGGAATGTCTTTTTTCACTATTATTC
The DNA here is from genome assembly GCF_052327205.1 of Somniosus microcephalus. Classification (NCBI taxonomy): domain Eukaryota; kingdom Metazoa; phylum Chordata; class Chondrichthyes; order Squaliformes; family Somniosidae; genus Somniosus; species Somniosus microcephalus. The sequence goes on from NC_140989.1 coordinate 178,898,028, forward strand.
AAAGTACGTGAGAAAAAGGCCACAGGTCTTCCATTTTGGTTCAAAGTAGCCCCAATTGCAAAATCCGAAGCATCCGTCTCAATCACAAAGGGAACCTGCTCATCAATGGAATGCACAACTGCTCCTAAAATATCCTTTTTAAAATTCTCAAAACATGTCCTGGCCTCCCATGATAGAGGATATGTCGTAACCCGAATAAGAGGCCGGATCTTCTGTGAAAAATTTGCAATCCAATTAGAATAATAAGAAAACAGTCCAACAACTCGTTGCAAAGCCTTAGAATTAGTAGGACAAGGTAAATCGATCAATGGTCGCAGACGTTCTGGATCTGGTTTAATCTTATTTCCCGAAATAATATACCCCAATAGATTTACCTCAGTAGTCGAAAAGATACATTTCTCTTTGTTAAAAGTTAAACCAACTTTTTCCGCAGCTTGAAGGAATCTTTTTAAATTAGAATCATGCTCCACCCTTGATTTGCCACACACTGTGATGTCATCTAAGTATGAAAAGGTGTCAGAGAGGGAGTTATCACTTATAAAAGCATCCATTGCCCGTTGAAAACAAGCAACACCATTAGTAACACCAAATGGTATTCGGCAAAACTGATACAGCTTTCCACCAGCCTCAAAGGCCGTATATGGTTGATCCTTCTTAACAATAGGAATCTGATGATAAGCACTCTTTAAATCAAAAGTGCTAAAACTTTATACTGAGATACTTTATTGATAAGCTCATCAATCTTAGGCAAAGGGTACGCGTCTAATTGAGTATACCTATTAATAGTTTGGGAATAGTCTATCACCATTCATTTCTTGTGTCTCTCATTAGTCGTGACAACTACCTGTGCTCGCCAAGGCGAACAACTAGGTTCAATGATTCCTTCCAATAAGAGACGTTGAACTTCAGAATTAATAAATTCTCTATCCTGACTACTATATCTTCTTGACTTGGTAGCAATTGGCTTACAATCCGACATCAAATTGGAAAAAAGTGATAATGGAGGAATAGATAAAGAGGTTAATCCACAAATAGATAAAGGTGGCTTAGTCCCTCCAAATGAAAGACTAAGAGACTCGTGTAACTAAAGCACATCATGTCCAATCAAAATATCCGCACAGAGATTAGGCAAAACAGATAGGCGTATATCAGTATACGTATTACCTAGAAGAACCATTTTCACAAAGCAACAACCAGCTATTTGTGAAATAAGGGTCGTCTGAGCCATACACACCTGATACGTAACAGGTGAAATTTTCAAATGCTTCTCCTTCGCAAACTGAAGACTTATAAAACTCTCAGTACTGCCCGTATCAATAAGGGCCTTCACTTCCAACCCATTAACTTGAGCCGTAACTATAGCTTTGTTTAGGCCATGAGCAAATGCAGCAGAAATTGATGCAATAAACGCCCTATCTAAAGGCTGAATAGTCACAGAAGAGGTAGTGGAGGAAGACCCTCCCACACTAGGAGAAGGGAAGGTAATTGAACCTGATGATTTGCACACACGTGCATAATGACCTCTCTTGCCGCATTTACTACACACAGCCTCCCGAGCAGGACACTTCAGACGAGGGTGCCGGATATTCCCACAAAAATAACACTTCTGAATCCTAGAGGCAACGGCCGCCGAAGTAGAAACTGTTTCAAAATCTAGTAAACCACTCCCATTAAGTCCACATAATTCCTTTTCATCCGAAACTGCCGAAACCATAGTCGCAGGCCGATTAAAAAGAGCATAAGAATCCGAACTTCTCTGAGCCACATCCAATGTAGAAGCTTGCTCAAAAGCACTTTTAAGATCCAGAGTCTTATTTTCTAACAACCGCTGACGAATTGATCTAGACAGTAATCCATTAATAAAAGCATCCCGTACCGATTCGTCCTTATATTCTTCAGCCGTCACAGCCTTATAATTACAGTCAACACTAAGGCACCGAAGTGCTTGTAAATAAGTATCCAAAGATTCTCCCACCTGCTGCCTACGGGCAGATAGAAGATGACGTGCAAATACCTCATTCTTTGGTTTAACAAAAATCTTTTCCAATGTAGAAATAGCCGCTTCATAAGTTTTACAGTGCAAAATATATTTATATACATCCGGGTCAATGTAGTTGATCAGCATATTCAGCTTATTTAGAGCCTCTTGATCCAACACGCCCAAAAAGTTTTTAAATGTACAATACCAATGTTTCCATTTATCATCCACTCCAGCAGAATTGGGGTCAGCCTTGAATCGTTCTGGTTGAAGATATCGCTCCATTCTAACATAAAGTTAATAAATTGAAATAAAGAATAGATTTGCCTTCCAAAGCTAGGCTTTATTAACTTTAAAATCAGCAGCATATCTTTCCACATCCAGTCCCAACTAAGCTAGAAAAGGACTGAATTTAAGGTAGCCACAACACATCATGTGATCATCAACTACCAATGAGATTACAACACATATCCCAAGGCAGTTAACAAACAACGAATCACAATACTTTTACTAATCAAGGAATAATCACCACACCCCCTCACTCTGTCTCTCTGACCCCTCTCTCTCTCTGACCCCCCTCATTCTCGCTCTGACTCCCCTCACTCTCACCCACTCACTCCCTCTCTTAATCTGCTCTCACTCAATTCAATTCAAATTCAATTCAAATCGCTTTATTGGCATGACAAGGTACATCTTATGTTGCCAAAGCATCGAAAAACATTTATGGTTGAACACATAAATGCAGGTCTATCCATAGAGTGTATAAACAGATATATCCCTGAGTGTATAAATATACATTCATATAATTTGTATATACTCTTTTCTTAGATTTAATGGTTGTCCCTCTGTTTATGGCAAGCTGTAACATAGTGTGCCGCTAAGGTTACACAATTTCTCTGTTCCCCTAGTAGGTATGGGAGTCTGTGTCTGCGTCTCTCACTCTGTGACCCACTTCTCTATCTCTGTGACCCCTCTCTCTCTCTCTGTGACCCCTCTCTCTCTCTGTGACCCCTCTCTCTCTCTGTGACCCCTCTCTCTCTGTGACCCCTCTCCCTCTCTGTGACCCCTCTCTCTCTCTGTGACCCCCTCTCTGTGTGACCCCTCTCTCTCTGTGACCCCCCTCTCTCTCTCTCTAGCCACCTCTCTCTCTCTCTCTCTGACCCCCTCTCTCTCTAGCCCCCTCTCTCTCTCTCACTCTGACCCCCCCTCTCTCTCTCTCTCTGACCTCCTTCTCTCTTTCTGAACCCCGTCTCTCTCTCTCTCTCTCTCTCTCTCTGTGACCCCCCTCTCTCTGTGTTTCCCCTCTCTCTCACTCTGTGACCGCCCTCTCTCTCTCTCTCTGTGACCCCTCTCTCTCTGTGACCCCCCTCTCTCTCTGTGACCACCCTCTCTGTCTCTCTCTAACCCCCTCTCTCTCTCTCTGACCCCCCTCTCTCTCTATCTCTAGCCCCCTCTCTCTCTCTCTCTCTGAACCCCCCTCTCTCTCTCTCTGACCCCCTTCTCTCTTTCTGAACCCCGTCTCTCTCTCTCTCTCTCTGTGACCCCCTCTCTCTGTGTTTCCCCTCTATCTCACTCTGTGACCGCCCTCTCTCTCTCGCTCTGTGACCCCTCTCTCTCTGTGACCCTCTCACTCTCTCTCTCTGTGACCCCCCTCTCTCTCTCTCTGATGCCCCCTCTCTCTCTCTGACCCCCTCTCTCTCGCTCTCTCTGATGCCCCCTCTCTCTCTCTGTGACCCTCTCTCTCTCTCTCTCTGTGACCCCCCTCTCTCTCTCTCTCTCTGATGCCCCCTCTCTCTCTCTGACCCCCCTCTCTCTCTCTCTCTCTAGCCCCCTCTCTCTCCCTCTCTCTCTGACCCCCCCTCTCTCTCTCTCTCTAGCCCCCTCTCTCTCTCTCGCTCTGACCCCCCTCTATCTCTCTCTGACCCCCTTCTCTCTTTCTGAACCCCGTCTCTCTCGCTCTCTCTCTGTGACCCCCCGTGTCTCCTCTCTCTCTCACTCTGTGACCCCCTCTCTCTGTGACCCGCCTCTCTCTCTCTGTGACCCCCCTCTCTCTCTCTGTGACCCCCTCTCTCTCGCTCTCCGTGACCCCCCTCTCTCTCTCTGACCTCCCTCTCTCTCTGTGACCCCCTCTCTGTGACCCCCTCTCTCTCTCTGACCTCCCTCTCTCTCTGTGACCCCCTCTCTGTGACCCCCTCTCTCTCTCTGTGACCCCCTCTCTCTCTCTGTGACCCCCTCTCTCTCTTTGTGACCCCCTCTCTCTCTCTGTGACCCCCCTCTCTGTGACCCCCTCTCTCTCTCTCTGTGACCCCCTCTCTCTCTCTGTGACCCCCTCTCTCTCTCTGTGACCCCCTCTCTCTCTCTGTGACCCCCCTCTCTGTGACCCCCTCTCTCTCTCTGTGACCCCCCTCTCTCAAATTCAAATTCAAATCGCTTTATTGGCATGATAAGGTACATCTTATGTTGCCAAAGCATCAAAATACATTTATGGTTGAACACATAAACGCAGTTCTATTCATACAGTGTATAAACAGGTATATCCCTGAGTGTATAAATATACATTCGCATTGTTTATATATACTCTTTTCTTAGTTTACTGGTTGTCCCTCTGTTCATGGCAAGCTGTAACATAGTGTGCCGCCAGTGTTACACAGCTTCTCTCCTCCCCCAGTAGGAATGGGAGTTTTTGGTTGTCATTCAGATTTCTGAATTCAGGGCATATTTGTGAGAATTTTTGGTAGAAATTCTCCCTGATGCCCTGATATTTTCCACAGGCTGTGAGGAAGTGCATCTCTGTCTCCACTACTCCCTGACTGCAGTGAGAGCATATCCTGTCTTCTCTTGGCAGCCTGGTCTGCCTGTGTCTGCCTTTTTCGATCGCTAGGCTATGTTCGCTAAGTCTGTACCTTGTCAAGGTTCTTCTCAGTTTGTTATCCTTTACCATGGTCAGGTAATCAGCTATGTTGTATTGTCTGTTTAGGGCCAAGTAGCAATTGAGTTTGCTTTGGGTTTTTGTTGTTTCTGCCCAATATGTCAGATATTTTTCCTTTTGCTTAGCGACGATTGTGTTGGGTCGAATTCTTTGTGTTACCCTGTCACTGTCCTGGGGCTGGTTATTGTTAGTATTGTTAGTAGTTACTTCACTGAGTCCCAGGACTAGTTGACTGAGGGTATTCTTCTTTATGGTCAGCTCTTGGCATTTCAGGGCGTCGTAGTGATAGCATTGGGGGTTGCTCATTTGTAGGTGATTCCAAAATTTGGTGGCTCTTTTTTGGATAGTGATTATTAATGGATATTGGCCTAGTTCCGCCCTGCATGCATTGTTTACTGTTTTCCTTTGAGTCCGGAGGATACTTTTACAGAATTCTGCATGTAGGATCTCAATTGGGTGTTTGTCCCATTTTGCAAATTCTTGTTGTGTTAGCGGTCCCCATACTTCACTGCCATAGAGTGCAATTGGTTCAATTACTGATTTGAAAATTTTGAGCCAAATGCTAATTGGGATTTCTATTTGGATTGATTTTTTGATGGCATAGAAAGCCCTTCTCTCTCTGACCCTCCTCCCCCTCTCTCTCTCTGACCCCCTCTCCCGCTCTCTCTCACCCCCTACCCTTCTCTCTCTGTGATCCCCCTCTCTCTCTCTCTGTGACCCTCTCTCTCTGTGACCTCCCTCTCTCTTTGTGACCCCCTCTCTCTCTTTCTCTCTGTGACCCCCCCTCTCTCTCTGTGACCCCCTTTCTCTTTGTGACTCCTTCTCTCTCCCTCTCTGTGACCCTCTCTCTCTGTGACCCCCCTCTCTCTCTCTCTCTGTGACCCCCCTCCCTCTCTCTCTTTGTGACCCCCTCTCTCTCTCTCTCTCTCTCTGGCCTCCCTCTCTCTCTCTGTGACCCCCTCTCTCTTTGTGACTCCTTCTCTCTCCCTCTCTGTGACCCTCTCTCTCTGTGACCCCCCCTCTCTCTCTCTCTCTCTGTGACCTCCGTCTCTCTCTTTGTGACCCCCTCTCTCTCTCTCTCTCTCTCTGTGACCTCCCTCTCTCTCTCTGTGACCCCCTCTCTCTCTCTGTGACCCCCTCTCTCTCTCTCTCTCTCTCTCTGTGACCTCCCTCTCTCTCTCTGTGACCCCCCTCTCTCTCTCCGATACCCCTCTCAGTCTCTCTCTCTGACCCCTATCTCTCCCTCGCTCTGACCCCTATCTCTCTCTCTCTGTGACCCCCTCTCTCCCTCTCTCTGTGACCCCCCTCTCTCTCTCTCTCTGTGACCCCCCTCTCTCTCTCTCTGTCACCCACCTCTCTCTCTCTGTGACCCCCTCTCTCTCTCTCTGACCCTCTCTCTCTCTCTCTCTGTGACCCCTATGTCTCACTCTGTGACCCTCTCTCGCTCTGTGACCCCCCTCTCTGTGACCCCATCTCTCTCTCTCTATGAGCCCCCTCTCTCTCTGTGACCCCCACTCTCTCTCTCTCTCCATGACCCCCCTCTCTCTCTGACCCCTATCTCTCTCTCTCTGTGACCCTCTCTCTCTCTGTGACCCCTATCTCTCTCTCTGTGACCCCCTCTCTCCCTCTGTCTGTGACCCCCCTCCCTCTCTCTCTGTGACCCCCCTCTCTCTCTCTCTGACCCCCTCTCTCTCTCTCTCTCTGTGACCCCTATGTCTCACTCTGTGACCCTCTCTCGCTCTGTGACTCCTCCTCTGTGACCCCATCTCTCTCTCTCTATGAGCCCCCCTCTCTCTCTCTCCATGACCCCCCTATCTCTCTTGTGATGAAATATGCCATTCATCACTCATCTGTATTCTCTGTGTGTGATTGCGCCTGTGACTGTGGTTTAGTTTCAGTTTCATTTCCCTTACCTCAGTTCCATTCCCTCACCTGTATTTTATTGTGTGTAGGGCTCCGCCCATACCTGGCCCCTACTTAAGCAGGCCCAGCGTGTCTCACATCCAGTACAGCCGACCTCTGGATGGGAGACACTTCTCCACTGTGTGTTACCTTCTAAGTTAATAAAAGCCTTGCTTTGTTCAGTTAACATTGAGTCTCGGATTTATTGAGGCACATCATCTCTGACCCCCCCTCTCTCTGTGACCCCTCTCGCGCTCTCTGTAACCCCTTGGCTATCACGCCCTCGCTCTCTCCGTGACTCCATGGTTATCAGCCCCTCGCTCTCTCTGTGACCCCTTGGTTATCATCCCCTTGCTCTCTCTCTGTCCTGGAGCTGGTTATTATTAGTAATGTTAGTACTTACTTCTCTCTCTCTGTGACCCCCTCTCTCTGTGACCCCCTCTCTCTGTGGCCCCCTCTCTCTCTGTGAACCCCCTCTGTCTCTGTGACCCCCCTCTCTCTCTCTCTCTCTCTCTGACCCCCCTCTCTCTCTGACCCCTCTCTCTCTCTCTCTCTGACCCCCCCTCTCGCTCTGAACCCCGTCTCTCTCTCTCTCTCTGTGGCCCCCTCTCTCTCTCTGACCCCTCTCTCTCTCTCTCTCTGACCCCCCCTCTCTCTCTGAACCCCATCTCTCTCTCTCTCTCTGTGACCCCCTCTCTCTGTGTCTCCCCTCTCTCTCACTCTGTGACCGCTCTCTCTCTCTCTCTCTCTGACCCCCCGCTCTCTCTCTCTCTGTGACCCCTCTCTCTCTGTGACCCTCTCTCTCTCTCTCTGTGACCCCCTCTCTCTCTGTGTGACCCCCCTCTCTTTCTCTCGCTCTGTGATGCCCCTCTCTCTCTCTCTCTAATGCCCTCCTCTCTCTCTCTGACCCACTCTCTCTCTCTGTGACCCCCTCTCTCGCTCTCCGTGACCTCCTCTCTCTCTCTGTGACCCCCCTCTCTGTGACCCCCTCTCTCTCTCTGTGACCCCCCTCGCTCTCTCTGACCCCCTCTCCCACTCTCTCTCATCCCCTCCCCTTCTCTCTCTGTGACCCCCTCTCTCTCTCTGTGAACCCCTCCCTCTCTCTCTGTGACCCCCCCTCTCTCTCTGTGACCCCCCTCTCTCTCTCTGTGACCCCCCTCTCTCTCTCTCTGTGAACCCCTTCTCTCTCTCTCTCTGATGCCCCCTCTCTCTCTCTGACCCCCTCTCTCTCTGTGACCCCTATTTCTCACTCTCTGTGAGCCCCCCTCTCTCTCTGTGACCCCCCTCTCTCACTCTCTGTGACCCCCTCTCTCTGACCCCCCTCTCTCTCTCTGTGACCCCCTCTCTCTCTCTCTGTGACCCCCCTCTCTCTCTGTGACGCCCCTCTCTCTCTCTCTGTGACCCCCTCTCTCTCTCTGTGACGCCCCCTCTCTCTCTCTCTGTGACCCCCCTCTCTCTCTCTCTGTGACCCCCCTCTCTCTCTCTCTCTGTGACCCCCCTCTCTCTCTCTCTCTGATGCCCCCTCTCTCTCTGTGACGCCCCCTCTCTCTCTCTCTGTGACCCCCTCTCTCTCTCTGTGACTCCCCTCTCTCTCTCTCTCTGATGCCCCCTCTCTCTCTCGCTCTGATGCCCCCCTCTCACTCTCTGACCCCCTCTCTCTCTGTGACCCCCCTCTCTTTGTGACTCCTTCTCTCTCCATCTCTGTGACCCCCTCTCTCTCTGTGACCCCCTCTCTCTCTCTCTGTGAGCCCCTCTCTCTCTCTCTCTGTGACCTCCCTCTCTCTCTCTCTGTGACCCCCTCTCTCTCTCTCTGATACCCCTCTCAGTCTCTCTCTCTGACCCCTATCTCTCTCTCTCTATGAGCCCCCCTTGCTCTCTCTCTGTGACCCCCCACTCTCTCTCTCTCCATGACCCCCCTCTCACTCTGACCTCCCCTCTCCCTATCTCTGTGAACCCCTTCTCTCTCTCTCTCTGATGCCCCTCTCTCTGACCCCTCTCTCTCTGTGACCTCTATGTCTCACTCTCTGTGAGCCCCCCTCTCTCTCTGTGACCCCCCTCTCTCGCTCTCCGTGACCCCCTCTCTCTCTGACCCCCCTCGCTCTCTCTGTGACCCCCCTCTCTGTGATCCCTCTCAATTTACAATTCAATTCAAATCGCTTTATTGGCATGATAAGGTACATCTTATGTTGCCAAAGCATCAAAATACATTTATGGTTGAACACATAAACGCGGTTCTATTCATACAGTTTATAAATATACATTCGCCTTGTTTGTATATATTCTTGTCTTAGTTTACTGGTTGTCCCTCTGTTCATGGCAAACTGTAACATAGTGTGCCGCCAGTGTTACACAGCTTCTCTCCTCCCCCAGTAGGAAAGGGAGTTTTTGGTTGTCATTCAGATTTCTGAATTCAGGGCATATTTGGGAGAATTTTTGGTAGAAATTCTCCCTGATGTCCTGATATTTTCCACAGGCTGTGAGGAAGTGCATCTCTGTCTCAACTACTCCCAGACTGCAGTGAGAGCATATCCTGTCTTCTCTTGGCAGCCTGGTTTGCCTGTGTCTGCCTTTTTCGATCGCTAGGCTATGTTCGCTAAGTCTGTACCTTGTCAAGGTTCTTCTCAGTTTGTTACCCTTTACCATGGTCAGGTAATCAGCTATGTTGTATTGTCTGTTTAGGGCCAAGTAGCAATTGAGTTTGCTTTGGGTTTTTGTTGTTTCTGCCCAATATGTCAGATATTTTTCCTTTTGCTTAGCGACGATTGTGTTGGGTCGAATTCTTTGTGTTACCCTGTCACTGTCCTGGGACTGGTTATTGTTAGTATTGTTAGTAGTTACTTCACTGAGTCCCAGGACTAGTTGACTGAGGGTATTTTTCTTTATGGTCAGTGTAGTGTCCGTGTGTAGATAAAGACACTGAAGACAGGAGTTGGTTCATAGGTATTTACTAAGCAAGTCTGGGGGGGGGGGTTCTAAAGGATATGCACAATACACAGGCTTATATAGCCCAAGTGGCAATTACCGGCATTGCGCACACCTGGGGCTCTTAAAGGCACATACACCACAATTGCTTTTAAAGGCACATACACCACAATTCCTCCCCTTCTAGCTAACTAGTACATCATATTTTAAGTAATTATTAATTACATGTTATATGCAAAATAATATACATTGCTGTATTAATTAATTATAAGTTAGTCTCTCAGGAGGCTTCCTGACTCGGTCCGGATAACGCCTCGGGGGTGTAGTAGTTTCTGGTGGTGTAGTAGGTTCTTCTGGTAAGGCTGATTCGGCTTGAAGGCCAGTGTCGGGTTCATCGGGTTCCAGTATCACCGGATCGGAGGTAGATATGGGTATCTCGACTTCATCGTTAGATGTATAGCGTGGTGGTGTAGGTTGTCCCTTTTCGGATGACTTGATGATTTGGTCAGCATGGCGCCTTATTATGCTTTCTCCGATGTCCACGGTATACATCAGTGGTCCTAGTCATGTGCAGATAGTTCCAGGCTGCCATTTCTCGGTACGGTAGTCCCGGGCCAAAACCGGTTGGCCTATCTGGAAGGCCCTAGTTGGCCTTTCATTCATGCCCTGAAACTGCCAGTTCTCCACGTCCCTTCGGATGTTGGGCTTGACCAAATCCAGCCGGCATCTTAGGTTTCTATTGTAGAACATCATGGCGGGAGTTTGGTTTGTAACCATATGTGTTGCATTCCTATATGCAAATAAGAAGTTATCCACCTTGTGCTGAAGTTTTATGTTTTCATTACCCATGGCCTTTATGGCCTTCTTAAAGGTCTGGACAAACGTTTCAGCCAATCCATTGGTGGCGGGATGGTATGGGGCGGACGTGTAGTGCTTTACCCCATTGTTCTTTAAGAACTTTCTGAATTCTTCGGACACAAATTGCGGTCCATTATCAGAACATATCTGTTCCGGCAGCCCATTCCTGGCAAATATGGTCCTTAATACTGTGATGGTTTTTTCCGTGGTGGTGGAGGACATCTTTATTACCTCCGGCCACTTGGAGTGTGCATCAACTGCGATTAAGAACATTGAGTCCATAAATGGACCAGCAAATTCGATGTGCACCCTTTTCCAGGGAGATGAGGGCCACTCCCATGGATGTAGAGGGGCCTGTGGCGGAGCATTTTGGACCTTCTGGCATCCTAGGCAGCTCTTGGTCATGTCTTCGATGTCTCCATCGATACCTGGCCACCATACAAACGCCCTAGCTAGGTTCTTCATTTTCACTCCACCCAGATGCCCCTCGTGAAGCTCCTTTAGCACTTTATCCTGGAGTTTGGGTGGAATCACCACTCTGGATCCACACATCAAGGTTCCTCGGCACACTGACAGCTGTTCTCTTCTTTGCGAGAATGCTGGCAACAGTGGTTCGCCATGTGCTGGCCATCCCTTCATTGTTAAATCGTAGACCCGTGAGAGAGTAGGGTCATTTCTGGTCTCCCTTTCAATGGCAGAATTTGTCACCGGTAGACATTCCACTATGGTAGAGTGGAATATCTCTACTGGGTCTACTGTAGGTGCCTCTTCTATCGTTGGCAACGGCAAGCACGATAAACCGTCAGCATTCCCATGCTGTTTTGACCCTTTGTATTCAATGTTGTATTGGTGTGCCCCTAGAAAAAGGGACCACCTCTGTAGTCTTTGTGCCGTCATAATGGGGACACCTTTCTTAGGGTTGAATATGGAGATGAGGGGTTGATGGTCAGTCAGCAAGGTAAATTTTTGTCCGTGTAGGTAATGGTTGAATTTCTTCACTCCCCATACCAGGCTGAGTGCTTCCCTGTCTATCTGGGAATAGTTACGCTCAGCTGAGTTCAATGAGCGTGACGCAAAAGCTATCGGCCGTTCCGAGCCATCAGGGAATCTATGGGACAATACCACTCCTATGCCGTAAGGGGATGCATCGCACGCCAGTCTGATTGGTAGTGATGGGTTGTAATGAGCCAAAACTTTCTCGGGTGTGATTAAGTCTTTACATTTATGGAAGGCACGTTTACAGTCTTCGTTCCATTTCCAAATCACTCCTGTGTGTAGAAGATCATTAAGAGGGTGTAGAATAGTTGATAAGTTCGGTAAAAATTTATGATAGTAATTTATTAATCCCAGGAATGACCTCAATTGTGAAACATTTTCAGGTGCTGGGGCTTTTATAACTGCTTCAATTTTTTCAGGTGACTTATGCAACCCTTTCTTATTAATTATGTGGCCACAATATGATATCTGATTTTGGAAAAATTCGCACTTGGGGCGATTTGCTCGTAGGCCCCATTCTTTCAGCCTAGTGAGCACCTGCTCCAAATTGGCAAGGTGCTCGTTGTCGTTTTCTCCTGTTATAAGGATGTCGTCTAGGTAACACTGAGTCCCCGGAATCCCTTGCAGGACTTGCTCCATAGCTCTTTGCCAGATAGCTGGAGCTGATGCTACTCCAAAAACCAGTCGATTGTACTGGTACAGGCCTTTGTGTGTGTTTATTGTGAGATACTTTTTAGAGGTCTCCTCAACCTCCATCTGTAGATATGCCTGTGCCAAGTCAATTTTTGTGAAACGTTTTCCTCCGGATAGTGAGGCGAAAATATCTTCTATCCTCGGAAGAGGATACTGTACCGTGTGAAGGACCGGGTTTACAGTCACCTTAAAGTCCCCACAGATGCAAATTTTTCTCTGTTCCTCAGAGTTATTTTTCAATGCTTTTTTCATGACTGGAACGATGGGTGTTGCCCATTCGCTCCAATCTATTTTGGATAATACGCCTGCCTTTTCCAAATTCTCCAGCTCTGCCTCGACTGCTGGACGTATTGCGTATGGCACCGGTCTTCCCTTAAATTTTTTTGGAATTGCTGCATCTTCCACTTTTATTGAGGCGGTGATGCCTTTCAAGGTTCCTAGTTTCTCTTGAAACACTTCTTTGGCGTTGGCCAAGATGTCTTTTAATCGTTCAGGTATGATGTCATCATTGTTTTTTTCCTTACTGGTCACCGTCAGTGCCTGAATGGAGTGCCAGTCTAAACGTATCTTCCTTATCCATTCACGTCCCAACAACGGTGGACCACCATCTTGTAGAATGTATAAATACAACTTTTGTATTTCTTTGCCGTTGTATACCACAGGCACCTTTATTTTTCCTTTGGGGTATACTTTCTGCCCCGTATATGTTTTTAAGATAATGGATGTGTCTTTTAGAGGCATATGCGAAAATAGCCTCTCGTAATCTCGTCGATTTATTACGGTTAGAGCTGATCCTGTATCTAGCTCCATTTTAACTGGGGACCCTGCTATTATGAGGGTAACCCAAATGGTCTGGTAATCTTCATTGGCAATTACATTATGTAATTTGAGAGAGCTTAGTCTCTTGTTCCCGGAGTCGCTATCGCTCTTCTGGTCTTTGGAGCTACTGTCCGTCATCATTTGTACCTTTCTGTGCTTTTCCTTATTGATTCTTTTCCCATTAGTGGATTTTTTATTTTCAGATCGGCATACACGTGGAATGTGTCCCATCTTTCCGCATCGCCTGCATGCTTTTTCTTTGAACCAGCAATCCCTCTGGTCATGGTTGGATCTGCCGCAGCGATAACATCTTTCGAAACCCCATGTCATTTCATGGGTGCCGAAGTCCTGTGGCCTTTGCTGTATCTTTGCCGCTCCTATTGCACTGAAAGCCTTGTCCAGTGTTAAATCTTTTCCAGAAGATACCTTTTTTTGTGTTTCTACACTTAGGGGATCGCAGATGAATTTGTCTTGCAGAGAATCTGCCAGTCCTGCCTCAAATTGGCAGTGTAGGGTATCAACAATCTCCTCAAAATTCTTGTCCATTGGTTCGGCTGGAGTGATTAAGTTGCGTAACAGCTTGTATGTTTCTGCGCCCATTAGATCCAGAAGCACTGAAGCTTTTTTTTCATCTTCCATTCCATTTGCGGTGTAAAACACCTCCACTCTTTCTACGTATGTGGTCCAATCCTCTATCTTGTTATCAAAAACATCAATATTGCCAAAGTTAGGCTCTGTTTCGTTATCAAAAGCATCAATATTGCCAGAATTAGGCATTTCAAAAAAAGATATGGCGCTTCCCGCGCTTTTTTTTTTTCTCTCTGTAACAACGATATGGCGCTTCCTGCGCTTTCCTGCCGTTGCTACCGATAACAATGCTGTTTTACTGTGGTTTCCGTTTATTCACTGTTGGAGACTCGTTCCCGACGGAGGTCTAAACGCTGACCTGCTTGCCGCGCCGGCCGTCTCCCGAGTGCACCCTCCCAGTCCGTTATTGCTCACCTCCGATTTCGCTGCCTGTCTCAGTTGTAGAGCCCGCCGCTGGAGCCCCAGCCTGACGCCCAGGAAGGATTAGCGCAGTACCTGTCACCAGCTTGGCCAGCTGGTGAAACCACAGTTTCTATTACTTCCTTGAGTCTTCTGGACGCTGGAGGAATCGATGTCCTTAAGGTGCTGCCGAATTGCAGGTAAGTCCGTTTCCACTTCGTCGCCACTGTAGTGTCCGTGTGTAGATAAAGACACTGAAGACAGGAGTTGGTTCATAGGTATTTACTAAGCAAGTCTGGGGGGGGTTCTAAAGGATATACACAATACACAGGCTTATATAGCCCAAGTGGCAATTACCGGCATTGCGCACACCTGGGGCTCTTAAAGGCACATACACCACAATTGCTTTTAAAGGCACATACACCACAGTCAGCTCTTGGCATTTCAGGGCGTCGTAGTGATAGCATTGGGGGTTGCTCATTTGTAGGTGATTCCAAAATTTGGTGGCTCTTTTTTGGATAGTGATTATTAATGGATATTGGCCTAGTTCCGCCCTGCATGCATTGTTTACTGTTTTCCTTTGAGTCCGGAGGATACTTTTACAGAATTCTGCATGTAGGATCTCAATTGGGTGTTTGTCCCATTTTGCAAATTCTTGTTGTGTTAGCGGTCCCCATACTTCACTGCCATAGAGTGCAATTGGTTCAATTACTGATTTGAAAATTTTGAGCCAAATGCTAATTGGGATTTCTATTTGGATTGATTTTTTGATGGCATAGAAAGCCCTTCTTGCTTTCTCTTTCAGTTCATTCACAGCCAGTTTGAAGTTTCCCGTAGAACTGATTTTTAAGCCCAAGTATGTGTAGTGAGTGGTTTGTTCAATTTTGGTTGTTCCTACTGTGAAATTTATTTTGGGTCCCTGATGTTTGGATCTTTGCTGGAACACAAGGACTTTGGTTTTTTGGGGATTAATTGTCAGGGCCCAAGTCTGGCAGTACGACTCCAGCAGGTCCAGGTTCTGCTGTAGACCCTCCTTAGTTGGTGACAGCAGAACCAGGTCGTCTGCATAGAGGAGGAATTTAACCTTGGATTCATATAGGGTGAGGACAGGTGCTGTAGATTGTTCAAGTAGTTTTGCCAATCCATTAATGTAAATATTAAAGAGTGTCGGTGAGATTGGCGAGCCCTACGTCACCCCCCGCCCCTGTGGGAAGTATTTTGTTTGTTTGTCTCCAATTTTAACTGCACATTTATTGTTTGTATACATTGATTTAATTACATCATATGTTTTCCCTCCTACCCCGCTTTCGATAAGTTTCAGGAATAAACCGTCATGCCAGATGGAGTCGAAAGCCTTCTGGAAATCTACAAAGCATGCGTAGATTTTGCTTTTGTTATGGTGAACGTGTTTGTCAATTAGGGTCTGTAGGGTGAAGATATGATCGGATGTTCTATAGTTTGGCAGGAATCCAATTTGGCTTTTACTCAAGACATTGTGCTCCTCAAGGAAGTTTATAAGTCTTTTGTTTATGATGCTACAGAATACCTTCCCCAGGTTACTGTTTACACAGATGCCTCGATAGTTGTTTGGGTCGATTTTGTCCCCACTTTTGTATATGGGTGTTATGAGTCCTTTGTTCCAGATGTCAGGGAAATAACCGACACTCAGAACCAAGTTGAAGAGTTTTAGGATAGCTAGTTTCATTTTGTCGTCTGCGTGTTTAATCATTTCGTTTAGTATGCCGTCTGTCCCGCAAGCTTTTCCTGGTCGCAGGTCCTTGAGTTTTTCAAGAAGTTCTTTTTCTGTTATTATGGTGTCTAGCGGGTTTTGGTTATCTTTTATGGCCAATTCAAGCTTTTCCAGTTTTTTGCGTATTTGGTGTTGCTCTGGTCTTAGTGTGTTTTTCTGGTATAATTTTTCAAAGTGGTTTACCCATGTGTCCCCATTTTGAATGGACAAATCGTCGTGTTGTTTTTTGTGTAGTGTTTTCAAGTTGTCCCAGAAACAATTGGAATCAATGGATTCCTCCATGGAGCTGAGTGTATTCTTAATAAATTGCTCTTTTTTGGTTCTGAGTGTGTTTCTGTATTGTGTTAGTGTCTGACAATAAGTAAGGTGTAATTCCTCATTTTCTGGATGTCTGTGTTTTTGGTTTGATATTTTTCTAAGTTTTTTCCTCATGTTATGGCAATCATGGTCAAACCATTTTTCATAGTTTTTTGTTTTGGGTTTGTTCTTGCGAGCTTTCAAGTTTGCATTTGTTGCCAAATTATCAAAAATATTGTTTAGTTTACTAACTGCCCGGTTTACGCCTTCTTTATTGTGAGTGTATATGTTATCCAGAAAGGTGTCTAAGAGAGCTTGAGTTGATGCATTGCTAATTGTTTTCTGGTATTTTTCCGTGTCATTTTTGGCCCATCTGTACGATTTTTTGGTGTTGTACAGTTTACTGGGTTGTGTTTCTATGTTGTTTGTTTCTGTCTTTTTGAGAAACATAGTAATTTGACTGTGATCTGACAGTGTTGTTTGTGGTTTGACTGTGAATGCTCTGAAAGAGGATGGGTCTAAGTCTGTAATCATATAGTCTACTGTGCTGCAGCCAAGAGGTGAGCAATAGGTCGATCTTCCTAGGAGGTCTCCTATGAACCTACCATTGACAATGTACAGACCCAGGTTTCGACAGAGCTGTAGTAGCTGTTTTCCGTTGGTATTTGACTGCTTGTCGCAGTTATGCCTGTATGGAAGGGAAGGGATGTCAAAGTGGTTATTCCCGAATACGTAATTGTTTCCCTGATTATTGGTGAAGTCTGGTTCTTCGCCCGTTCTTGAATTGAGGTCCCCACAGATCAACACGTTCCCCTGGGCCTGGTATTGGATAATTTCCCCCTCCATGTTGGAGAAGGTGTCCTCTTTAAAGTACAGGGAATCGATTGGAGGGATATAAAGTGCGCAAATGTAAACATCTTGGGTGTTTGAGATAATCTCCCTCTCAAGTTTGAGCCACATATGGTTTTCGCCCTTTTTTATAAATTTGATGTAATTCTTAAGTTCTGTTTTAAACCAGATCAGTATGCCTCCAGAGTCCCTGCCTTGGGTTACACTTGGTAATTTATTGGAGGGGACCACTAGCTCAGTGTACCCTTGGGGACAGCCAGTGTGTCCTTTTCCTTTATACCAAGTTTCCTGTAAAATGATAATATCTAGATCTTTAGTTTCTTCTATGAACTCTGTGGTCCTACTCTTCACTTCTAGCACTGAAGAGCGTAGACCTTGGATATTCCAGGTCGAAATATATAAGGATTTCATGTTAAGTTTGATCTTTTACTATGATAGGTTAAAGAGTGGTACGTGTTTGTCGTGTCTAAGTGTGGGGAAAAAAAAGATCACCTCAGTTGTCCATAAAAGTTAATACAATTTGGTTACAGTTCTTTCTATTAATTAGTCCTTGATCCATAAGGCGGAAGTAGATGCTGCTGCACATCTGCTTATTGTCTCTTAATGGATTGTTTCTGTCTGAGGTATTGCGTACGTCCTGTGCATCTCTCCCTCTGTCTGGCTGGGGGCGGTCCTATTCCCCTGTGGGACAGGAGTGGTGCAGGTCTGATATTGTTGATCCTCTCTGGTCTCGGTTGGTGTGGTGGTGGTCTTTGTAGTGTTCCTGATATGTACCCCGCTGATCTCTGGTGGTCGGGGGGGGGTCCTCTTGGAGTCTGGGTATGGACCCGGTTAAAAGCGACGTCCTTGGGCTTTAGCAAAGATCGATATTGTTTGCCTTTGGATGTGGACGTGGTCGTAAAGACATTCTTCATTGAGGGTGGGGTGTTGGGCCAGGTGTACGTTGTGGTTTGATTCGCAGTCTCTTGCTATGCTGGCATTTATCTCATGAATTGTGTTGTTGTTGAAGTCTGTTCTCGGCAATATTGTGGAAACAGTGATTCTAGTGTTTGGAAATGTACTGCTTGCCTTCCTAATCATTGCTCTGAGCGATGTTGCTACCTCTTTCTGTTTGGCCTTTAGGTCATTTGTGCCCGTGTGTATTATTATGTGTTGGGGGGAGCCTAATCTGGCTTTGGTCAGCCATCCCATGGCTCTGTCTGTTGTTGGGCACCAAATCTTTTCTACTTTACTTCTAGGGAAGAGCTTTTTCTCCCATAGAAATTTCCCATTTGAGTCTATGAGTATTACGACGTCAGCCTTGTATGTGTTTACTGTCTGGTGGCTTTCGCCTGGACTCATAGTGTGTGTGCTGGGCTGGGGTGTCTGGTGTGTGCGTACCTCTTGTGAGCGGCTCGCTTGTGGTTCCTCTCTCTCTCTGTCACCCACCTCTCTCTCTCTGACCCCCCCTCTCTCTCTGTGACCCCCTCTCTCTCTCTCTCTCTCTCTGACCCCTATGTCTCACTCTGTGACCCTCTCTCGCTCTGTGACCCCCCCTCTCTGTGACCCCATCTCTCTCTCTCTCTCTCTCTCTCTCTCCATGACACCCCTCTCTCTCTGACCCCTCTCGCACTCTCTGTAACCCCTTGGTTATCACGCCCTCGCTCTCTCCGTGACCCCATGGTTATCAGCCCCTCACTCGCTGTGATTCCCCGCCCAACGCTCTCTGTGACCTCCCCTCACTCTCTCTCTGACTCCCCTCTCTCTCTGACTCCCCTCACTCTCTCTGTGAGCCCCCTCTCTCTCTGTGCCCCCCTCACTCTCTGTAACCCCCTCACTCTCACTCTCTCTGACCCCCATCTCTATCTCTGATACCCCTCACACTCTCTCTCTCTCACCCCCTCACTCTCTCTCTGACCCCCCTCACTCTGTCTCTCTGACCCCTCTCTCTCTCTCTGACCTCCCTCACTCTCGCTGACTCCCCTCACTCTCTCACCCCCTCACACTCTCTCTGACCCCCCTCACTCTGTCTCTCTGATCCCTCACTCTCTCTGACCCCCCTCTCTCTCTGTGACACCTCTCTCTCTCTGTTTCACCCACTCTCTCTCTGTGACCCCCTTTCTCTCTCTGTGACCCCCTCTCTCTCTCTGTGACCCACCTCTCTCTCTGTGACCCTCTCTCTCTCTCTGTGACCCCCCTCTCTCTCTGTGACCCCCTTTCTCTCTCTGTGACCCCTCTCTCTCTCTGTGACCCACTCTCTCTCTGTGACCCTCTCTCTCTCTCTGTGACCCCCCTCTCTCTCTGTGACCCCCCTCTCTCTCTCTCTCTGACCCCCCTCACTCTGTCTCTCTGACCCCTCTCACTCTCTCTGACCCCCCTCATTCTCGCTCTGACTCCCCTCACTTTCTCTCTGACCCCCGCACTCTCTTTAACTCCCCTCACTCCCTCTCTGACTCCTCTCTCACTCTCCGTCTGTGTCTGCGTCTCTCACTCTGTGACCCCCTTCTCTATCTCTGTCGCTCTGTGACCCCCTCTCTCTCTGTGACCCCCCTCTCTCTCTCTGTGACCCCCCACTCTCTGTGACCCCTCTCTCTCTGTGACCCCCCTCTCTCTCTGTGACCCCTCTCTCTCTCTCTGTGACCCCCTCTCTGTGTCTCCCCTCTCTCTCACTCTGTGACCGCCCTCTCTCTCTCTCTCTCTGACCCCCCTCTCTCTCTCTCTCTGTGACCCCTCTCTCTCTCTGTGACCCTCTCTCTCTCTCTCTGTGACCCTCTCTCTCTCTCTGTGACCCCCCTTTCTCTCTCTCTGTGACCCCCCTCTCTCTCTCTCTCTCTGCTGCCCTCCTCTCCCTCTCTCTCTCTCTCTGACCCCCTCTCCCGGTCTCTCTCACCCTCTCCCCTTCTCTCTCTGTGACCCCCCTCTCTCTCTCTGTGAACCCCTCCTCTCTCTCTCTCTGATGCCCCCCTCTCTCTCTGTGACCCCCCTCTCTCGCTCTCCATGAACCCCCTCTCTCTCTGACCATCCTCTCTCTCTTTGTGACCCCCCTCTCTATGACCCCCTCTCTCTCTCTCTGTGACCCCCTCTCTCTCTGTGACGCCCCCTCTCTCTCTGTGACCCCCCTCTCTCTCTCTCTCTGATGCCCCCCTCTCTCTCTCTCAGATGACCCCTCTCTCTCTCTGACCCCCTCTCTCTCTGTGATCCCTATGTCCCACTCTCTATGACCCCCCATCTCTCTCTCTGTGACACCCCTATCTCTCTCTCTGTGACACCCCTATCTCTCTCTCTGTGACCCCCCATCTCTCTCTTTGTCATCCCCCTATCTCTCTCTCTGTGATCCCCCTATCTCTCTCTGTGATCCCCTCTCCCCATGACCCCTCCCTCTCTCTCCCCCGTGACCCCCTCTCTCTCCCACTCTCTGTGACCCCCTCTCTTATTCTCTGTGATCCCTCTATCTCTCTGTGACCCCATTCTCTCTGTGACTCCCTCTCTCTCTCTCCCTGTGACCCCCCCATCTCTCTCTCTGTGACCCCCTCTCTCTCAATTCAATTCAATTCAATTCAATTCAAATTGCTTTATTGGCATGACAAGATACATCTTATGTTGCCAAAGCACAGAAAAAAGAACATATATAATTGAACACATAAACGCAGATCTAGACAGATAGTGTATAGACAAATATGCCCATGTATACATAAATATACACACACATATAATATACATATAATCTTTTCTTAGATTCAATGGTCACTGGTTGTCCCTCTGCTTATGGCAAGCTGTAACATAGTTTGCCGCTAATGTTACACATTTTCTCTGTTCCCCTAATAGATATGGGAGTTTTTGGTGGTCATTCAAATTTTTGAATTCAGGGCATATCTTTATGAATTTTGGGTAGAAATTCCCCCTTATGTCCTGATAGTTTCCACAAGTTGTGAGGAAGTGCAGCTCTGTCTCCACCACTCCCTGACTGCAGTGAGAGCACAGCCTGTCCTCTCTGGGCAGCCAGGTCTGCCTGTGTCTGCCTTTTTCGATGGCCAGGCTATGCTCACTAAGTCTGTACATTGTCAAGGTTTTTCTCAGTTTGCTATCTTTCACCATGGTCAGGTAATCAGCCATGGTGTACAGTCTGTTTAGGGCCAAATAACAATCGAGTTTGTTTTGGGTTTTTGTCGTTTCTGTCCAATAGGTCAAATATTTTTCTTTTTGTTTAGTAATAATTGTGTTGGGTCGAATTCTCTGTGCTAGGGTGTCACTGTCCTGGGGCTGATTATTATTAGTAGTGTTAGTAGTTACTTCACTGAGTCCCAGGACCAGTTGACTGAGGGGACTCTTCTTTATGTTCACCTCTTGGCATTTCAGGGCTTTGTAATGATAGCAGTGGGGGTTGCTCATTTTTAGATGTTTCCAAAATTTGATGGCTCTTTTTTGGATATTAATTAGTAGTGGATATTGGCCGAATTCTGCCCTGCATGCATTGTTTGTGGTTTTCCTCTGAGTCCGGGGGATACTCTTACAGAATTCTGCATGCAGGGTCTCAATTGGATGTTTGTCCCATTTTGCAAATTTGTGTTGTGTTAGTGGATCCCACACCTCACTGCCATAGAGTGCAATTGGTTCAATTACTGATTTAAAATTTTTGAGTCAAATGCCAATTGGAATTTCTATTTGGATTGACTTTTTAATGGCATAGAAAGCCCTTTTTGCTTTCTCTTTCAGTTCATTCACAGCCAAATGAAAATTTCCCGTAGAACTGATTTTTAAGCCTAAGTATGTGTAATTTGTAGTTTGTTCAATTTTAGTTGCTCCTAATGTGAAGTTTATTTTGGGTCCCTGATGTCTGGATCTTTGCTGGAACACAATAACTTTAGTTTTTTGGGGGTTTATTGTCAGGGCCCAGGTCTGACAGAACAACTCTAGCAAATCCAGGTTCTGCTGTAGCCCTCTTCTCTTGGTGAGAGCAGAACCAGGTCATCTGCATAGAGGAGGAATTTAACCTTGGAGTCATATAGGGCGAGGCCAGGTGCTGTAGATTGTTCAAGTAGTTTTGCCAATTCATTTATATAAATATTAAAAAGAGTCGGTGAGATAGACGAGCCCTGCGCCACGCCACGCCCCTGTGAGAAATATTTTGTTTGTTTGTCTCCAATTTTAACTGCACATTTATTGTTTGTATACATTGATTTAATTACATCATATGTTTTTCCCCCTACACCACTTTCAATAAGTTTTAAGAATAGACCGTCGTGCCAAATAGAATCGAAAGCCTTCTGGAAATCTATAAAGCAGGCAAAAATTTTGCTTTTGTTTTGGTGAACATGTTTGTCAATTAGGGTGTGTAGGGTGAAAATATGATCCGATGTTCTATAATTTGGTAAGAATCCAATTTGGCTTTTACTCAAGACATTGTGCTCCATAAGGAAGTTTATAAGTCTTTTGTTTATGATACTACAGAATACCTTCCCCAGATTACTGTTCACACAGATGCCTCGGTAGTTATTTGGGTCAACTTTGTCTCCACTTTTATATATGGGCGTTATGAGTCCTTTGTTCCAGGCATCAGGGAAGTAACCGACCATCAGAACCAAATTGAAGAGTTTTAGGATAGCCAATTTCAGTTTATCATCAGTGTGTTTAAGCATCTCGTTTAGGATGCCATCTGCACCACAGACTTTTCTTGGTCGCAGGTCCTTGAGTTTTTCAAATAGCTCTTTTTCAGTTATTGAGGAGTCTAAAGGGTTTTGGTAATCTTTTATGGTCAGTTCGAGCTTTTCCAATTTTTTACATATTTGATCTTGCTCTGGGCTTAGTGTGTTTTTCTGGTATAATTTTTCAAAATGGTTTTCCCATATGTCTCCATTTTGAATGGGCAATTCATCGTGTTGCTTTTTGTGTAATGTATTCCAGTTGTCCCAGAAACAATTAGAATCAATAGATTCTTCAATGGTGCTGAGTTTATTCTTAATATATTGTTCTTTCTTGGTTCTGAGTGTGTTTTTGTATTGTGTTAGTGCCTGACAGCACGGTGGCATAGTGGTTAGCACTGTTGCCTCACAGCGCCAGGGACCCGGGTTCGAATCCGGCCTTGGGCGACTGTCTGTGTGGAGTTTGTACATTCTCCCCGTGTTTGCGTGGGTTTACTCCGGGTGCTCCGGTTTCCTCCCACAGTCCAAAGATGTGCAGGTTAGGTTGATTGGCTATGATAAATTGACCCTTAGTGTTAGGGGGATTAAATACGTGGGGTTACGGGGATAGGGTGGGATATGTGTTGGTGTAGGGGTTACGGGGATCGGGTGGGATATGTGTCGGTGCAGGCTCGATAGGCCGAAATGGCCTCTATCTGCACTGTGGGGTTTCTGTGATTCTGTGATTCTGAGTAGGCAAGGCGTAATTCCTCATTTTCTGGTTGTCTGTGTTTTTGGTTTGATATTTTTCTGAGTTTTTTCCTCATGTTATAACAGTCTGAATCAAACCATTTTTCGTGGTTTTGTGTTTTGGATTTACTCTTGGAAGATTTCAAGTTGGACATTGATGCCAAATTATCAAAAATATTATTTAGATTATTCACTGCCAGGTTTACGCCTTCTTTATTGTGAGTGTATGTGTTTTCCAGAAAGGTGTCTAAGAGAGATTGAGTTGATTGACTGCTAATTGCTTTCTGGTATTTTTCAGTGCTGTTTTGGGCCCATCTGTAGGATTTTTTAATGTTGTACAGCTTACTGGGCTGTGTTTCTGTGTTGGTTGTTTCTGTCTTTTTAAGATACGCAGTAATTTGGCTGTGATCTGACAGAGGTGTTAGTAGTTTGACTGTGAATGCTCTGAAAGAGGATGGGTCCAGATCTGTAATCATATAGTCTACGGTGCTGACGCCAAGAGGTGAAGAATAGGTCGATCTTCCTAGAGAGTCCCCTCTGAATCTACCATTGACAATGTACAGACCCAGGCTTCGACAGAGCTGCAGGAGTTGCTTTCCATTTGCATTTGTCTGTTTGTCATAATTATTCCTGTGTGAATGAAAAGGAAGATCAAAATGGTCATTCCCAAATATGTAATTATTCCCCTGAGTACTGATAAAGTCTGGTTCTTCACCAGTTCTTGAATTGAGATCACCACAGATCAACACATTCCCCTGGGCCTGGACATGGTTAATCTCCCTCTCAATGTTGGAGAAGGTGTCCTCTTTGAAGTACGGGGATTCTATCGGGGGTATATAGAGTGCGCAAATGAAAACATTTTGCATGCTAGAAATGATGTCTTTCTTAATCTTGAGCCATAAATTATTTTCGCCCTTTTTTATAAATTCAGTGTAATTCCTAAGCTCTGCTTTAAACCAAATCAGTGTGCCTCCAGAGTCTCTGCCCTGGGTTACTCCTGGCAGTTTATTGGAGGGAACCACCAGCTCTTGTGTACCCAGGGGGACAACCAGTGGACCCTTCTCCTCTACACCAGGTTTCTTGCAAAATGACAATGTCTAGATCTTTGATTTCATCTAAGAACTCTGAGGTCCTGCTCTTCAAACCAAACACAAAAGAGCATAGGCCTTGGATATTCCAGGTTGAGATGCACAAGGATTTCATGTTAAGATTAGTCTTTTACTGTAATAGGTGTGTGTGTGAGTGAATGTGTGTGTTTGTCATGTTAAATGAGGAAAAAAGAACATTTCAAGTGTCTACAAATACTGAGAATATATAACTGCAACTCTTTCTAACAATCATACCTTTTTTTTTCTCAGGTGTGAAATGGGCGAGTCATTATACTTCCTGTTCCATAAGGCGGGAGCAGATGATGCTGAGCATCTGCTGTATGTCCCTCAATGGATTGTCTCTGTCTGTAGTATTGCTTACAGCCTGAGCATATTTCAATCTGCCGGGCTGGAGTTCCTGCTGCTGGGGTGGTCCTGCTCTCCTGGGGAGCAGGAGTGGTGCAGGTCGGACAGTGGTGCTGTGCTCTGATGGCGTGTACGTGGGGATCCTCTCTGGTCCTGATTGGGCTGGGTGATGGGGATGGGGATGTCTGGGTCTTGATAGCGGGGTCCGGGGTGGTGGTGGTCTCTGTAGTGGTCCTGGGCTGTACCTCACTGGTCTCTGATGGCCGGGGGGGGGGGGGGTCCTTTTCCTCTTGGAGTCTGGGTGTGGTCACGGTTAAGAGCGACGTCCTTCAGGGCCTTAGCAAAGACAGGCACTAGCTCCTTGTAAAGATGGACGTGGTCGTAAAGGCATTCCACATCGAGGGTGGGATGTTGGGCCAGGTACACGTTTTGTTTTAATGCACAGTCTCGTGATATGCTGGCATTTACCTTGTGGATTGTTTTGTGGTGAAAGTCTTTTCTCGGCAACAGTGTGGAAACAGTGATCTTTGCGTTTGGGAAGGTGGTGCTTGCCTTCTCAATCACTGTTCGGAGGGACGTTGCCACCCTCTCCTGCCGTTAGTGCCGGTGTGTATTATGATGTGTTGGGGGGGAGCCTAAGTGGCTTGTGGATAACATTTCCAGGACTTTGTCTGATGTTGGGCACCAGAGCTTGGCTACTTTATGGCGGAATTTCCCATTTGAGTCTATTAGTATTACAATGTCAGCCTTGTTGGTGTTTGCTGGCTGGTGACTCTCGCCTGGACTCACAGGTTGTGTGTTGGACTCGGGGGGTCGTGTCCGGTGTGGGCGCTCCTCTTGTGAGACGGAGGCTGAGGGGCTCGGCTGTGATTCCAAAGTGGGGGGGGGAGGGCAGACTGGGCTTCAGTGTGCTGGTTGGTCTGTGTGGCACTCAGTGAAAGAGTGCAGCTGCTCAGTAAGGCTCTGCACTGTCCTGTCTCTGGCCTCTAGCTGCTGGGCCAATGTAGCTATCTCTCCCCTGTAGCTCTCCCTGTCCCTCTCAGCTCTCTCACCTGCTCCCCAAGTAAAGTCAGCTCTCTCCTGTAGCTCTTCCTCTCTTGTTTTAGTTCTTGCTTTAGTGCTGAAATGCTGCTTACTTGATCGCTTTTCAGTTTAGCAACCTGGTTTTGTAACTGTTTTGTTGTGTGTTGCTCTGGATTCTGAGTAAGGACAGTCTCTCTGAGCTGAACCAGCTCTATCTCCAGCTGGGTGAACTGCTCCTTTAATTGTACTGGGGAGCTGTGGGGCCCCAGGGCGTGTGCCTGGTCAGAACTGGGGGGCTCACTCTCCTCCTGGCTAAGCTGCTTTACTCCTGGTGAGCTGCAAGTGGTGGGGGGAGTGTGTGTGGCTTTCTCCCTGATAGTTACACTGGGGCTGGTCTCTCCCTTCTCCACTAATCCTCTTAGTGTCTGGAAGGCCATTTCAAAGTCTTTGAGGTTGCCTTGCACCATTATTGTCCCATTGTTGTACATGTTGACAGTTGTCATTGCACTATCAAGGTCCTCTGATTCCCTTATTTTCAGTTTGAACCCATTAGTGGTTTCCTCATGCTGAACACAGGGATAGTGTGTGGTGATTGCTTTGTGCCAAGCAGTGGACTGATCTGAGTAAAAAATAAGATTACTCATATTCCCATTTTTGTACAAGTCAGCAAAAAGAGTCTCTGGTCTCTCTCTCATCAGCTTTTGCTTGAACTGTTTTCTTGCACTGTCTTTGATGTCAGGGGGAAACTGAAAGAGGGTGCTCTCAGTGCAGTGGGGGAGGGGAATACTGGTTGCTGCTCTGAGGGGCAGACAACCTGTCAGTTCTGCTGTGCAGCACGGGAGCTGCTGCAGCTCTTCTGATTCGTTAATTTCTGAAGCTAATTTGCATACATCTGTGGATGCTGCTGTGCTGCAGGGGAGGGGCTGCAGTTCTTCTGATTGGTTCATTTACAAGCTAATTTGAATGGTTACATTTGAAATTGGAGGAGAAAATGTCTCTCAACTGTCAACTCTCAACTGTCGACTTTTAGCAATATTACGACTGAAGAAGAAATACAGGCTGTTTTTAGTGTAAAATTAAAAAATTCTTGTTGTCCTTAGAATATGGGGGTGTCCTCCTCAATATTGTTGTACTCACTCAATTCAGATTTTGATAGAAGGCAAGTTTCCTTGAAGTGTTAGTCCTCCCTGCTGTTTGCTGTTCTGTGAATGTCAAATCCCATTAAAAGTGTATATTCCTTGATTTTTGTTGTTTTTCCGTAGTTTGACCTCTGTATCCTCTTCTTGTTGCTTTTTGCCTAAGGTTTATGTTGAAATTAAACTTTTTTCCTCATTTTTTAATGACAAAAAACACAAAAGTTTCAGGAGCTCATCTTCAGCATGTCTCTCGGTCTCTCTGTCTGTGACCCCTCTCTCTGTGACCCTCTCTGTGACTCCCTCTCTCTCTCCCTGTGACCCCCCTCTCTCTCTCTCTGACCCACTATCTCTCTCTCTGTGACCCCCTATCTCTCTCTCTGTGATTCCCCTATCTCTCTCTGTGACCCCCCTCTCTCTGTGACTCCTTCTCTCTCCCTCTCTGTGACCCTCTCTCTCTGTGAACTCCTCTCTCTCTCTCTCTGTGACCCTCTCTCTCTCTCTGTGAACCCCCTCTCTCTCTCTGTGACCTCTCTCTCTCTCTCTCTCTGTGACCCTCTCTCTCTCTGATACCCCCCTCAGTCTCTCTCTGTGAGCCCTATCTCTCTCTCTCTGACCCCTATTTCTCTCTCTCTCTGACCCCTATCTCTCTCTCTCTCTGACCCCTATCCCCCTCTCTCTCTCTGACCCCATCTCTCTCTCTGTGACCCTCTCTCTCACTATCTCTGTGACCCCTATCCCTGTCTGTGTGACCCTCTCTCTCAATTCAATTCAAATCAATTCAAATCGCTTTATTGGCATGACAAGGTACATCTTATGTTGCCAAAGCATCAAAAAACATTCATGGTTGAACACATAAACACGGATCTGTCCATACAGTGTATAAACAGATATATCCCTGAGTGTATAAATATACATTCATATAATTTGTATATACTCTTTTCTTATATTTAGTGGTTGTCCCTCTGTTTATGGCAAGCTGTAACATAGTGTGCCGCTAAGGTTACACAATTTCTCTCTTCCCCTAGTAAGTATGGGAGTTTTTGGTCGTCATTCAAATTTCTGAATTCCGGGCATATTTTTGTGAATTTTGGGTAGAAATTCTCCCTTATGCCCTGATATTTTCTACAAGCTGTGAGGAAGTGCATCTCTGTCTCCACCACTCCCTGACTGCAGTGAGAGCATGTCCTGTCCTCTCTTGGTAGCCGGGTCTGCCTGTGTCTACCTTTTTCGATCGCCAGGCTATGTTCACTAAGTCTGTACATTGTCAAGGTTTTTCTCAGTTTGCTATCCTTTACCATGGTCAAGTAATCAGCCATGTTGTATTGTCTGTTTAGGGCCAAGTAGCAATTGAGTTTGTTTTGGGTTTTTGTTGTTTCTGCCCAATATGACAGATATTTTTCCTTTTGCTTAGTGACGATTGTGTTGGGTCGAATTCTTTGTGTTACGCTGTCACTGTCCTGGGGCTGGTTATTGTTAGTAGTGTTAGTAGTTACTTCACTGAGTCCCAGGACTAGTTGACTGAGGGCATTTTTCTTTATGGTCCTCTCTTGGCATTTCAGGGCTTCGTAATGATAGCAGTGGGGGTTGCTCATTTTTAGGTGTTTCCAAAATTTGGTGGCTCTTTTTTTGGATAGTGATTATTAATGGATATTAGCCTAGTTCTGCCCTGCATGCATTGTTTACGGTTTTCCTTTGAGTCCGGAGGATACTTTTACAGAATTCTGCATGTAGGATCTCAATTGGGTGTTTGTCCCATTTTGCAAATTCTTGTTGAGTTAGCGGTCCCCATACCTCACTGCCATAGAGTGCAATTGGTTCAATTACTGATTAAAACATTTTGAGCCAAATGCTAATTGGGATTTCTATTTGGATTGATTTTTTAATGGCATAGAAAGCCCTTCTCTGATTTTTTAATGGCATAGAAAGCCCCTCTCTCCCTCTCTCTGTGACCCCCCCTCTCTCTCTCTTGGTCACCCACCTCTCTCTGACCCCTCTCTCTCTGTGACCCCTATGTCTCACTCTGTGACCCTCTCTCGCTCTGTGACTCCCCCTCTGTGACCCCATCTCTCTCTCTCTATGAGCCCCCCTCTCTCTCTCTCTGTGACCCCCTCTCTCTCTCTCCATGACCCCCCTCTCTCTCTGACCCCCCTCTTTGTCTGTGACCCCTCTCGCGCTCTCTGTTACCCCTTGGTTATCACGCCCTCGCTCTCTCCGTGACTCCATGGTTATCAGCCCCTCGTTCTCTCTGTGACCCCTTGGTTATCATCCTCTTCCTCTCTCTCTGACCCCTTGGTTATCACTCTCTCGCTCTCTCCGTGACCCCATGGTTATCAGCCCCTTGCTCTCTCCGTGACCCCTTGGTTATCACCCCTTCACTCTCTGTGGTTCCCCGCCCAACGCTCTCTGTGACCTCCCCTCACTCTCTCTCTGACTCCCCTCACTCTCTGACTCCCCTCACTCTCTCTCTGACTCCCCTCACACTCTCTCTCTGACTCCCCTCACTCTCTCTGTGACCCCCCCCTCTCTCTGTGGCCCCCTCACTCTCTGTAAACCCCTCACTCTCTCTCTCTCTCTGACCCCCCATCTCTCTTGTTATGTCTGTGTATCTTAATGTTGTGTCTTTCAATAATCAGACAACAGACTGCAGGGAACGATTCAACAGGTGTTTACTGAATGAGGGTTACTCTAGAACTAACTGTACAGATCACTACTCAGGGTTTATATACAGGTGTGGTCACTGCCAGTACTACAGTATACAGGAGCTGTAAAAAGTAGTTCTCCCCTTAAAGGTACAGACATTACATCTCTCTGACCCCCCTCGCACTCTCTCTGTGACCCCCCTCACTCTAGCTCTCTGACCCCCCTCACACTCTCTCTCTGACCCCCTCACACTCTCTCTCTGACGCCCCTCACACACTCTCTCTCACACCCTCACTCTCTCTGTGACCCCCCTCACTCTGTCTCTCTGACCTCTCTCTCTCTCTGACCTCCCTCACTCTCGCTCTGACTCCCCTCACACTCTCACTCCCTCACTCTCTCTCTGACCCCCCTCACTCTGCCTCTCTGACCCCTCTCACTCTCTCTGACCCCCCTCACTCTCGCTCTGACTCCCCTCACTTTCTCTCTGTGACCCCCGCACTCTCTTTAACTCCCCTCACTCCCTCTCTGACTTCTCTCTCACTCTCTGTCTGTGTCTGCGTCTCTCTCTCTGTGACCCCTCTCTCTCTCTCTCCGTGACCCTCTCTCTCTGTGACCCCCCTCTCTCTCTGTGGCCCCTCTATCTCTCCGTGACCCCCTCTCTCTCTCTGACCCCCTCTCTCTCTCTCTGACACCCTCTCTCTCTCTGAACCCCGTCTCTCTCTCTCTCTCTGTGACCCCCTCTCTCACTCTGTGACCGCCCTCTCTCTCTCTCTCTGTGACCCCCCTCTCTCTCTCTCTCTGTGACCCCTCTCTCTCTCTGTGATCCTCTCTCTCTGTGACCCTCTCTCTCTCTCTCTCTGTGACCCCCTCTCTCTCTCTGTGACCCCTCTCTCTCTCTCTATCTCTGTGACCCCCTCTCTCTCTGTGACCCCCTCTCTCTCTCTGTGACCCCTCTCTCTCTCTGTGACCCCCTCTCTCTCTCTGTGACCCTCTCTCTCTCTGTGACCCCCCTCTCTCTGTGACCCCCTCTCTCTCTCTGTGACCATCTCTCTCTGTGACCCCCCTCTCTCTCTCTGTGGCCCCTCTCTCTCTGTGACCCTCCCTCTCTCTCTGTGACCCCCTCTCTCTCTCTCTCTGTGACCCCTCTCTCTCTGTGACCCCCCTCTCTCTCTCTCTCTGACACCCTCTCTCTCTCTGTGACCCCTCTCTCACAATTCACAATTCAAATCGCTTTATTGGCATGATAAGTTCCATCTTATGTTGCCAAAGCATCAAAATACATTTATGGTTGAGCACATAAACGCAGTTCTATTCATAGTGTATAAACAGGTATATCCCTGAGTGTATAAATATACATTCGCATTGTTTATATATATTCTTTTCTTAGTTTACTGGTTGTCCCTCTGTTCATGGCAAGCTGTAACATAGTGTGCCGCCAGTGTTACACAGCTTCTCTCCTCTCCCAGTAGGAATGGGAGTTTATGGTTGTCATTCAGATTTCTGAATTCAGGGCATATTTGTGAGAATTTTTGGTAGAAATTCTCCCTGATGCCCTGATATTTTTCACAGGCTGTGAGGAAGTGCATCTCTGTCTCCACTACTCCCTGACTGCAGTGAGAGCATATCCTGTCTTCTCTTGGCAGCCTGGTCTGCCTGTGTCTGCCTTTTTCGATCGCTAGGCTATGTTCGCTAAGTCTGTACCTTGTCAAGGTTCTTCTCAGTTTGTTATCCTTTACCATGGTCAGGTAATCAGCTATGTTGTATTGTCTGTTTAGGGCCAAGTAGCAA
Organism: Somniosus microcephalus; assembly: GCF_052327205.1. NCBI lineage: Eukaryota > Metazoa > Chordata > Chondrichthyes > Squaliformes > Somniosidae > Somniosus > Somniosus microcephalus. The sequence goes on from NC_140989.1 coordinate 178,929,396, forward strand.
TTGAGTTTGCTTTGGGTTTTTGTTGTTTCTGCCCAATATGTCAGATATTTTTCCTTTTGCTTAGCGACGATTGTGTTGGGTCGAATTCTTTGTGTTACCCTGTCACTGTCCTGGGGCTGGTTATTGTTAGTATTGTTAGTAGTTACTTCACTGAGTCCCAGGACTAGTTGACTGAGGGTATTCTTCTTTATGGTCAGCTCTTGGCATTTCAGGGCGTCGTAGTGATAGCATTGGGGGTTGCTCATTTGTAGGTGATTCCAAAATTTGGTGGCTCTTTTTTGGATAGTGATTATTAATGGATATTGGCCTAGTTCCGCCCTGCATGCATTGTTTACTGTTTTCCTTTGAGTCCGGAGGATACTTTTACAGAATTCTGCATGTAGGATCTCAATTGGGTGTTTGTCCCATTTTGCAAATTCTTGTTGAGTTAGCGGTCCCCATACCTCACTGCCATAGAGTGCAATTGGTTCAATTACTGATTTGAAAATTTTGAGCCAAATGCTAATTGGGATTTCTATTTGGATTGATTTTTTGATGGCATAGAAAGCCCTTCTTGCTTTCTCTTTCAGTTCATTCACAGCCAGTTTGAAGTTTCCCGTAGAACTGATTTTTAAGCCCAAGTATGTGTAGTTAGTGGTTTGTTCAATTTTGGTTGTTCCTACTGTGAAATTTATTTTGGGTCCCTGATGTTTGGATCTTTGCTGGAACACAAGGACTTTGGTTTTTTGGGGATTAATTGTCAGGGCCCAAGTCTGGCAGTACGACTCCAGCAGGTCCAGGTTCTGCTGTAGACCCTCTTTAGTTGGTGACAGCAGAACCAGGTCGTCTGCATAGAGGAGGAATTTAACCTTGGATTCATATAGGGTGAATCCAAGGTTAAATTCCTCCTCTCTGTGACCCCCTCTCTCTCTCTCTCTGTGGCCCCTCTCTCTCTCTGTGACCCCCCTCTCTCTCTGTGACCCTCTCTCTGTCTCTGTGGCCCCCTCTCTCTCTCTCTCTGATGCCCCCTCTCTCTCTCTCTGACCCCCTCTCTCTCTGTGACCCCCCTCTCTCGCTCTCCGTGACCCCCTCTCTCTCTGACCCCCCCTCTATCTGTGAGCCCCTCTCTGTCACCCCCTCTCTCTCTGTGACCTCCCTCTCTCTCTGTGACCCCCTCCCTCTCTGTGACCCCTTCCTCTCACTCTGTGACCCCGCCCCCTCTCTCTCTGACCCTCCTCCCCCCTCTCTCTCTCTGACCCCCTCTACCACTCTCTCTCTCACCCTCTCCCCTTCTCTCTCTGTGACCCCCTCTCTCTCTCTCTGTGAACCCCTCCCTCTCTCTCTGTGAACCCCTCTCTCTCTCTCTGTGACCCCCTCTCTCTCTCTGTGACCCCATCTCACTCTCTGTGACCCCCCATCTCTCTCTCTGTGATCCCCCTATCTCTCTCTCTCTGATCCCCCTATCTCTCTCTGTGATTCCCTCTCCCCCATGACCCCTCCCTCTCTCTCCCCCCATGACCCCCTCTCTCTCTCACTCTCTGTGACCCCCTCTCTTATTCTCTGCGATCCCCCTATCTCTCTGTGACCCCCTCTCTCTCTCTGTGACCCCCCTCTCTCTGTGACTCCCTCTCTCTCTCTCCCTGTGACCCCCTCTCTCTCTGTGACCTCCTCTCTCTGTGACCCTCTCTTTCTGTGACTCCCTCTCTCTCTCTCTCCCTGTGACCCCCCTCTCTCTCTCTGTGACACCCTCTCACTCTCTCTTTGTGACCGGCCTCTCTCTCTCTCTCTGTGACCCCTCTCTCTTTCTCTGTGACCCCCCTCTCTCTCTCTCTCTGTGACCACCTCTCTCTCTCTGTGACCCCCCTCTCTCTGTGACTCCTTCTCTCTCTCTCTCTCTCTCTCTCTCTCTCTCTCTCTCTCTCTGTGACCCCCTCTTTCTCTCTGATCCCCTCTCTCTCTCTGTGACCCCCCTCTCTCTCTCTGTGACCCCCTCTCTCTCTCTCTCTGTGAGCCCTCTCTCTCTATCTGTGACCCCCTGTCTCTCTCTGTGACTCCCCTCTCTCTCTCTGACCCCTCTCTCTCTGTGACCCCCCTCTCTCTGTGACTCCTTCTCTCTCTCTCTCTCTCTCTCTCTGTGACACCCCCTCTCTCTCTGTGACACCTCACTCTCTGTGACCCCCCTCTCTCGCTCTCTGTGGCCCCCTCTCTCTCTGTGACCCCCTCTCTCTCTCTCGCTGTGACCCCTATCTCTCTCTGACTCCTATCTCTCTCTCTCTCTCTGACTCCTATATCTCTCTCTCTCTCTCTGACCCTTATCTCTCTCTCTGTGACCCACCCTCTCTCTCTCTGTGGCCCACCTCTCTCTCTCTCTGTGACCCTCTCTCTCTCTGACCCCTATCTCTATCGCTGTGACCCCATCTCTCTCTGTGACCCCCTCTCTCTCTCTGTGACCCCCTCTCTCTCTCTGTGACCCCCTCTCTCTCTGTGACCCCCTCTCTCGCTCTGTGACCCCCCTCTCCCTCTCTGACGCCCCCTCTCTCTCTGTGACCCCCCTCTCTCTCTCTCTGACCCCTGTAATGATATCAGCAAATAGTGATGGTATTTGCCTGTTTGATTATTTATGCCTTACCAGCATATTTGCCTGATTGATTATTTATGCCTGACCAGCAGAGGGCATGTGAGAGACAAGCAGTTTAGTTTTAGTTTTGTTTTAGATGGATCTCTAAGCTGGTGTCTCCTGTAATGCTGTTAACTGAGTTGAACATACTTTAGATAAAAAGACATTCTCTTTCATGAATGTGTCGTCATTGAACCCACATGCAAACCAATACATGGTGTCAGAAGTGATTGAAAGAGATGAAGAGGAAAAATCTGAAGTTAAATCAGCTCTCCACATATTAGCAAGCCAAAAGAGAACATCGTTACTTACCATTGGAGAATAGCTAACGAAGTGAAAAAATGGTAGGATTACACCCACCGGCGAAGCTTCAGTTGACAGGTAATGTGGCTGAAAATTGGAGAAGGTTCAAACAACATTTGGAGTTGTATTTATCAGCAATTGGAGCTGATGAGAAAAGTGATAAAATGAAAGCGTCAGTGTTCTTACATGTCGTGGGTGATGAAGCGCTGGAGGTGTATAATAACTTCACATTCGCTGCTGATGGAGACAAAATGAAGTTGGATAAAATAATGGAACAGTTTGAGGCCTACTGCATACCTAAACGTAACGTGACGTTTGAGAGGCACAGATTTTTCACATGTGTACAGAAAACGGGAGAGACTATTGATCAGTATGTGACTGAACTGAGAAACCGAAGCAAAACATGTATTTGGGGGACTGACAGACTCGCTGATAAAAGACAGATTGGTGTGTGGTATTCCAGATAATGGTCTAAGGGAAAGACTGCTAAGAGAGCAAGATCTAGACCTGGGAAAAGCCATAGCACTGTGTCGGGCTACAGGGACTGTGAAGTCGCAGGCAAAGGAGCTGTTCAGTGACAGTAGCTGCAACGTGGATGCAGTGAGAAAGAACGGATACAAACCGTTTAACAAAAAGAGCGCCAATGTGAAAAAAGAGGCGTGGCCAGCGAACAAAAATGAAAGGGGCAATCAAAAGTCATGTAGTCGATGCGGTACACAGCATACACCAAAAAAGTGTCCAGCATATGGTAAAAAATGCAATAGTTGCAACAAAAACAACCATTATGCCCGTTGCTGTAAGAACCAAGCGCAACAAAGCAAGGTCCATGCAGTAGATGAAAGCGAGATAAAGGAGTTCTATGTGGATGTTGTGTCTGAAAACAAAAAAGAAAAAAGAGACTGGATGTTGACACTAAAAGTAAATGACATACACATTCCATTTAAATTGGATACTGGAGCACAAGTTAATGTGATATCAGAGACTGATTTTAAGAAAATTAGACCCAGACCAAAGATACATGGAATAAAAGTGAAAGTGACAGGATACTCAGGTACTGATATACCAGTGAAAGGAAGATGCATTGTCAAAGTGACACACAAGGACAGAGAGCACACGCTAGCATTAATACGTGGTGCCAAAGGATGTGCAGGCCATACTAGGTTTAAAAGCCTGTGAGAGACTGAACCTGGTAAAGAGAGTCCTCGTTGTGGAAAGCAAAGGAGAGACAGTCTATGATGAACTCATGAAAGAGTACAACGACCTATTTCAGGGTCTAGGCTGCCTTCCAGGAGAACACACGATCAGAGTAGATAAAAGTATGCCAACGGTCATACATCCATGCAGAAAAGTTCCGTTTGCTCTTCAAAAGCAACTGAAGGCAGAGTTGGACAGGATGGAAAGCCTGAACGTGATTCAGAAGATAGATGAGTCAACTGAGTGGGTGAGTTCCCTCGTCGTTGTGGACAAAAAGAATGGAAAGCTCAGAATTTGCCTGGATCCAAGAGATCTAAACAGAGCAATAAAGAGAGAGCACTTCAAGCTTCCTACACGTGAGGAAATCATGTCACAGTTTGCAAATGCAAAGTATTTCAGCAAGTTAGATGCATCATCAGGATTTTGGCAGATGAAACTGGACGAGGCAAGTTCAAGACTGTGCACGTTCAACAGTCCATTTGGCAGATACAGATTCCTAAGGTTACCATTTGGCATTGCCTCAGCTCCTGAAGTGTATCACAAAACTATCCATATGATCTATGAGCACCTGGAGGGAGTTGATACATCAATGGATGACATCATAGTATGGGGAACCACGAGAACTGAGCATGACGAGAGACTGAAAAACGTGCTGGAAGCAACAAGGAAAACAAACCTGAAGCTGAATAGAGAGAAATGCCAGCTCGGGGTGACAGAACTGACATTCGTGGGAGATATCCTTAGCAGTGAGGGCATCAGACCAGATCCCAGAAAGGTGTCCGCCATTGAGAATATGCCAAAGCCACAATGCAAAAAGGACGTGCAGAGGTTTAATGGAATGATCAACTACATGGGGAAATTCATATCCAACCTCTCAGAAAAGATGGCGCCACTGAGAAGACTAACTGAAAAGAACATAGAATGGGAATGGAATCATGAGCATGAGAAGTCATGGAGCGATCTAAAGAAACTGCTCACAGAGGAACCAGTTCTGAGGTTTTATGACCCAGCGAGACCCATCAAGATATCATCAGATGCATCACAGAGTGGGCTCGGTGCCGTTCTTCTGCAAAAATATGACTACTGGCAACCTATTGCATATGCATCGCGCTCAATGACAGACGCGGAGACGCGATATGCTCAAATAGAAAAGGAGCTGCTCAGCATCACATACGCCTGTGAAAGATTTCACCAGTTTGTGGCAGGACAAGCAATCAGTGTAGAGACTGACCATAAGCCCTTGATTGCATTGTTCCAAAAGCCACTAAATAGCTGTCCGCTTAGAATACAAAGAATGATGATCAGGCTGCAATGCTATACACTGAATGTTGCGTACACACCGGGTAAGCTGATGTATACAGCAGACACGTTGTCCAGAGCTGTTGACCCAAGTGAGCCCGCAAACACCAAAATGGATGAAAAAGTGAACGCCTACGTGGACATGATCACAAGTGCACTGCCCATAGCAGATGCAAAAATGGAGCTCATAAAGACTGAGACAAACAAAGATGAAACACTGAGACGACTGAGGAAAAGCATCTTGGATGGATGGCCCAACATGAAGCAAGACTGCTCACCTGACATGGCAGAGTACTGGAACTGCAGGGCGGAACTATCAATGGTCGAAGACATCATCTACAAAGGAAGTAAAATAGTTATCCCAAAGAGTCTGAGAAAAGAGATGCTAAAAAGGATCCATGGAGGACACCTGGGAATCGAAAAGTGTAAGAAAAGAGCACGAGAGGTGGTGTACTGGCCACAAATCAACCAAGATGTGACAAATGAGGTGTCAAACTGCACAATATGCCTGAAATATCGAGCAAGCAATCCGGGAGAACCACTGAAGCCACACCCAGCGCCAGACAGACCTTACCAGAAGGTAGGCGCTGACCTATTCGTATGTCAAGGGAAGGACTATCTTGTAGTCACAGAATATGTGCAAATAATAGGGTAATAATAATGGGGGATTTCAACTTCCCCAATATTAACTGGGATAGTCAGAGTGTGAAAGGCTCAGAGGGTGTAGAATTCTTAAAGTGCATCCAGGAGAGCTTTTTGAGCCAGCATGTAGAAAGTCCTACAAGAGAGGGTGCGGTACTGGACCTAATTCTAGGGAATGTGGCCGGCCAAGTGGAAAAAGTGCTAGTAGGTGAGCACTTTGGTGATAGTGACCATAATATGGTAAGATTTAAGGTGGTCATGGAAAAGGACAGGGATGGGCCGGAAATAAAGGTTCCAAATTGGGGGAAGGCCAATTTTAATAGGATAAGGCAGGATCTGGCCAAAATGGACTGGGATCAGCTACTTGTAGGAAAATCCGCATCGGAGCAATGGGAGGCTTTCAGAAGGGAGATTGAGATCATACAATGGCAACATGTTCCCGTAAAGGTCAAGAGTGGTTCCAAAAACCACAGGGAACCGTGGATGTCAGGGGATATAAGAGAATGGATTAGGAAAAAAAGGAGGGCTTTTGGTAGATACAAAAGGCTAAAGACGGAGGAAGCCCTAGAGGAGTACAAAAAGTGCAGGGGGATACTTAAAAAAGAAATTAGGAGATCAAGGAGGGGCCATGAAATAACACTGGCGAGCAAAATAAAGGAAAATCCTAAGATGTTTTATAAGTATATTAAGGGTAAGAGGATAACTAGGGAAAAAATAGGGCCCATTAGGGACAAAAGTGGCAATCTGTGTGTGGAGCCGGAAGATGTAGGAGGGGTTCTAAATTAATTTTTTGCATCTGTTTTCACTATGGAGAAGGACGATGTAGACATAGAAATAGGGTGGGGGGACTGTGATATGCTCGAACATATTAACATCGAGAGGGAGGAGGTATTGGCGGTTTTAGCTGGCCTAAAAATGGATAAATCCCCAGGCCCGGATGAAATGTATCCCAGGCTGTTGTGTGAGGCAAAGGAGGAGATTGCGGGGGCTCTAACACATATATTCAGGACCTCTCTGGCCACAGGGGATGTGCCAGAGGACTGGAGAACCGCTAATGTAGTACCACTATTCAAGAAGGGTAGTAGGGAAAAACCGGGGAACTACAGGCCAGTGAGCCTAACATCAGTGGTAGGAAAATTATTGGAAAAAATCCTGAGGGACAAAATTTGTCTCCACTTGGAGAGGCAAGGATTAATCAGGGATAGTCAACATGGCTTTGTCAAGGGAAGATCATGTCTGACTAATTTGATTGAATTTTTTGAGGGGGTGACTAGGTGTGTGGATGAGGGTAACGCAGTGGATGTGGTATACATGGATTTCAGTAAGGCCTTCGATAAAGTCCCGCACAGGAGACTGGTCAAGAAGGTAAGAGCCCATGGAATCCAGGGTGCCTTGGCACATTGGATACAAAACTGGCTTAGTGGCAGAAGGCAGAGGGTGATGGTCGAAGGTTGTTTTTGTGACTGGAAGCCTGTGGCCAGTGGGGTACCACCGGGATCGGTGCTGGGTCCCTTGCTGTTTGTGGTCTACATTAATGACTTGGATATGAATGTAAAGGGTATGATCAGTAAGTTCGCGGATGATACAAAAATTGGTAGGGTGGTAAATAGCGAGGAGGGTAGCCTCAGTCTGCAGGACGATATAGATGGGTTGGTCAGATGGGCGGAACAGTGGCAAATGGAATTTAACCCGGAAAAGTGCGAGGTGATGCACTTTGGGGGACTAACAAGGCAAAGGAATACACAATGAATGGAAAGACCCTAGGCAAGATGGAGGGTCAGAGGGATCTGGGTGTGCAAGTACATAGATCCCTGAAGGCGGCGGAACAGGTGGATAAGGTGGTAAAAAAGGCATATGGGATACTTGCCTTCATTAGCCGAGGCATTGAATATAAGAGCAAGGAGGTTATGATGGAGCTGTATAAAACACTGGTTAGGCCACAGCTGGAATATTGTGTGCAGTTCTGGTCGCCACACTACAGGAAGGATGTGATCGCGTTAGAGAGGGTGCAGAGGAGGTTCACCAGGATGTTACCAGGGCTGGAGCGCTTCAGCTATGAAGAGAGACTGGGCAGATTGGGTTTGTTTTCCTTGGAGCAGAGGAGGCTGAGGGGGGACATGATTGAGGTGTACAAAATTATGAGGGGCATAGATAGGATGGATGCTGAGGAGCTTTTTCCCTTAGTAGAGGGGTCAATAACTAGGGGGCATAGATTCAAGGTAAAGGGCGGGAGGTTTAGAGGGGATTTGAGAAAGAACTTTTTCACCCAGAGGGTGGTTGGAGTCTGGAACTCACTGCCTGAAAGGGTTGTGGAGGCAGAAACCCTCACAACATTTAAGAAGCATTTGGATGTGCACTTGAAATGCCATAGCATACAAGGCTACAGGCCAAATGCTGGAATATGGGATTAGATTAGACAGGGCTTGATGGCCGGCGCGGACACGATGGGCCGAAGAGCCTCTATCCGTGCTGTATTACTCTATGACTCTGTGACTCTATTACTCCCTGTATCCAAAGGTTTGTAGACTGTACACCACCACTGCAGATGCTGTGATAACATGTATGAAAGCCATATTCTCCAGACATGGCGTGGCAAGCGAGGTCTTCACAGACAACGGACCCCAGTTTTACAATGCAAGTTTCCGACACTTTGCCAAAGAGTGGGACTTTGTCCACACAACGTCAAGTCCTCACTTTCCACAGTCCAATGGACTAGTGGAAAAATCGGTCCAGACAGTGAAAAGACTGATGTACAAGGCAAAAGACAGTGGAACTGACTTCTACCAGAGCATGCTTGTATACCGCACAACGCCGCTCGAGTGTGGTATGTCACCAGCCCAACTCCTTATGGGACGTCTGCTAAGGTCAAACCTACCCATCCCGGAGAACCTCCTGAAAACAAAAGAGGGGGAGAAAGTGAGGAAGTTCAAAGAACAACAGAAAGAAAAGCAAAAGTACTACTATGACAGAGGAACACAAAACCTACCTGAACTTCACACTGGTGACCAAGTAAGGTTCAAAGGCAAAACAAACACATGGACTCAGAAGGGAACTGTCCTGAGTGAAGTCCAACCAAGATCATACACCATTCAGACAGATGAGGGTGCTGTTCTGCGAAGAAATCGTCGAGATCTTCTCATGGGACCAGCCACAGCAGGTCAAAAGACTGATACTGTTGAACAACCTGATCACACAGCAGGTCAAAAGACTGATACTGTTGAACAACCTGATCACACAGCTGAGAAATCATTATCTGAGGCAACAACTCAGATTCAAGGACAATCAATCAGAAAATCCTCAAGACGCGTGAAGCCTCCTGAGAGACTCATTGAGCAAATTTAAGGACTCTTGTTATAGAAGGAAGTAATGTTATCTTATTCTTTCTTCAAGTTCTAGTGTATTTACATATTTCATGTGAACACACAAAACAAGGTTAAAAAACCTTGATAATGATAATGTAAGTTCATTGGCCTAGAAATTCAGTTGCGTGCGCCAGCCGTTAGCGCCTTAGGAGGAGTAGATCTCGAGCGCTAGGCACTTAGCGGCCGGGCGCAGCGCGATCTGCGCCTACGCCCAACTTCAGTAGACATTTAGCGCCGGCGCAAAGTGTTTGCGCGCGCTCAGCTGCGCGCGCAGATTATGATGTCACTTCCTCGTGCAACGCCCTTTGTGCGCCCCAATCCGGAACTTCAGTCGCGCCCGCCCAATGTGGGCGTGGCGCTCCTAAGAACTGTGAACTGGAACGCAGCAGAGGCCATGCGGGCCGCGGGGAGCGCAAATTAAAGGGCACTTACCCTGAACTATAAAGGCCAGCCATTTTGCAGCGATCACTCTTGTGCAACGGATTTCTGGACAGAGACCAAGGAAGAGAGCTTACTGCTTTGGCCCAACATAGGAGAGGTATTTTTGGCTTCAGGCCAGAGCTTGGCAATTCGCCTTCATTGTGAGGTCATTGTTTGCCAGTATATTATGGGGGCTGCATGGGGTGCCAACCCTCAGTTTCAGCATTATGTGTGAAGGGCTCGCAGACGCTGTGTGAGAGGGGCAGCCCTGGCTAGACGCAGAGGGGGCAACAGGCGTCGGCAACCTAGGCCTTACCCACTCAGGAAATACCGCCAGCAGGTGTCCTATCTCACCATGCCTGCCGCGCAGTGTGTTAGGAGGCTGCGCTTCAGAAGGGAGGTGGTTGCAGAGATCTGCCAGCTGCTTCACAGAGATCTGCGTCCACAGCTGAGGTGCAGGACGTCTCTGTCGGTGGAAGTGAAGGTCACGGTGGCTCTGATCTTCTATGCAAGCGGTTCCTTCCAAGCCGCTGTTGGGGACATTGCTAACATATCCCAGTTCGCCGTGCATTGCTGCATCCGCCAGGTGACCAATGCCCTTTTCAGAAGGAGACACCAATTCATCTCCTTCCCCATGACCCTGGAGAAGCAGCAGCAGCGTGCAGTGGGATTTGCGAGAACAGCGGGCTTCCCCATGGTGCAGGGCGCCATTGACTGCACGCATGTGGCTTTGCGGGCACCTATCGCCAATGCCGAGGATTACTGCAACCGGAAGGGCTACCATTCCCTCAATGTACAGCTGGTGTGTGACCACAGGCAGCGCATCCTAGCTGTCAATGCCCGCTTTCCAGGCAGCAGCCACGATGCATTTATCCTGCGACAGACTACTGTGGCTGACATGTTCCAGGCACAGCCTCCCGCAAGAGGATGGCTTATCGGGGACAAAGGCTATCCTTTGTGTACCTGGCTCATGACCCCGCTCTGCGCGCCCAGGACCCCTGCTGAGGAGGCATACAACGAAAGCCATCAAGCCACTAGGAACATCATAGAACAAACGATTGGCGTCCTCAAGCAACGGTTCCACTGCCTGGATCGTTCCGGAGGATCTCTGCAGTATTCGCCGGAGAGAGTCTCCCAGGTCGTGGTCGTCTGCTGCATGCTGCACAACCTGGCTATCCGCAGGACTCAGGCACTGCCACCTCACGCTGGAGCACCACCTCAGGAGGAGGAGCAGGAGGAGCATGAGGAGGAGGAGGAGGAGGAGTACCAGCCCAGGAGGGAGGCACAAGGTCCAAGGGCCGCCCGTCGGCGGCTTATTGAACGTCACTTCTAGGCCCCCTGTCAGGGAATGGCTTGTGGCAATGAAGGGACCTGAATGCAGCCGCTCCGCAAGCCCTCAGCCGGTTAAGGCAACAACCACTTCAAACATCAAACATGGACAAGCTGAATAAATAAAATGCTTTATTGAACAAACTCAGGGCCCTTCCCACATGAAACCCAAAAACAGACAACACACCCAAAAAACAGTCACACACATGACTCACTCCCACAACCTGGGGAGGAATAACAAAACATTTCCACAAAAATGGCCTTCATCCTCGGCCTTACAAAAACAACCATCCCCATAAACAAAACAACCATCCCCATATACAAAACAACCATCCCCATATAAAAACAACCATCCCCATATAAAAACACGTTTGCCCACACCCTCTACTTTGTGGCCCGCGAGGGCAATTCCTTGACCAGCCTTTTGCGGCCCCTGGCCGCCCTGCTGCTCCTCCTCAAAGTGTGCCCAGTGGCTGCTGCAAGGCTGGGGGAAGGCTCCTGAGGGGCACATGGCGTGACGGCAGATGCCCTTGGGGGTCGGCCTAGACGAGCTCTGGCCCTCGAGGGGCCGGCTGGTGACTGCTGCAGCTGTGGCTGGGCAGCAGCAGTCTCTCCAGCAGCTCGTCGCAGCTCCACTGGCGGAGTGGCAGTGGCGGCTGCAGGAATGGGGGCAAGCTGGCTGATGGCAGGTGCTCGCTGCTCGCCTGAGACACTGGCACTCGCCCGGGCCAGCACTGCAGCATGCGCAGCAATCTGCTGAAGGACAGACCGCTGTGCTGCTGCAGCGCGGCGGGTGCCCTGGCGATGCCTGGCTGACACAGCGAGTGTGGCAGCAGTCAGTGCCCGTACTGCCCTGGTCTGTGCCCGCATCAGACCAGCCAGTGACTGCACGGCACCACTGATCACCTGGCGACTCGCGGACTGTTCTGCCCCCAAATCGGACCGACTCGCGGACTGTTCTGCCCCGAATTCTGCCCGACTCGCGGACTGTTCTGCCCCGAATTCGGCCCGACTTGCGGCCTGTGCTGCTTCGAATTGCTTGAAACTCCTGGCCTGTGAGGCGCCGAAATCGGCCACACTATGAGCCAGGGACTCGATGGCCTCAGGCAACCGTGCCACAACCCCCATGAACTCGGTGTGCCGGCGATCCGAGTCCACGGACATTTGATCGAGGAGGCGCACCTCCTTGGCGAGGACCGCCTCTGGACTGGACGCCGGACTCTCCCTCTGGGGAGAAGGCCGCCGAGCTGGCCGACCCTTCCCGCGTTGCTGGATGCCACTGGGCCCAGCAACTACACTCCCCTGCGACCCTTCCCCCCTCTGGGAAGAAGGCCGCCGAGCTGCCCGACCCTTCCCGCGTTGCTGCACGCCACTGGGCACAGGAGCTACACTCCCCTGCGACACTTCCCCCGGCTGTCCTCCAGGGAAGACGTGTCCCCTCCATTGGCATCCCCTGGCGCGGCTGAGGGTTCCCCTGATGGGCCGCCTTCCTCTTCCTCTTCCTACTCCTCCTCCTCTTCCGAGGGGCTGTCACTGGCAGCTTCAGGGACCTCCTCCTCACCATCTGAAAGCAGGAAGGCACAAGAGTAGCTTTAGAGTGAGGAGAGGGCGTCAGCGAGGGAGGCATGAGTGGTGGCATTCAGCGCATTGGTCGGACAGTGGCAAAGGATGTAGATCTGAAGCGCAAGTGGGACGAGAGAGGTCCAAAAGGTGATGTCCTTACCATTGGTGCCCAGAACAGGGTCGGCATCTCCAGATGCAACGGGGCCAATCACCCGGGCACCCATGAGGCTACCCACGCGCTCTTCAAGGTCACTGAGCTGCTGGATCTGGGGACCGCCTCCCCCGGTCACAGTCCGGCTCTTCTGATTGTGTGCCAGCTTGGCCTGCAAGAGAAAGGACGGCCTCTAAGTACAGTGTGGTGCCCAGATCTTGTGTGCACTGCCTCCCATGGTCGAATAGCTTGGCCAGTGTGGTGCCCTGATCTTGTGTGCACTGCCTCCCATGGTCGAATAGCTTGGCCAGTGTGGTGCCCTGATCTTGTGTGCACTGCCTCCCATGGTCGAATAGCTTGGCCAGTGTGGTGCCCTGATCTTGTGTGCACTGCCTCCCATGGTCGAATAGCTTGGCCAGTGTGGTGCCCTGATCTTGTGTGCACTGCCTTCCATGGTCGAATAGCTTGGCCAGTGTGGTGCCCTGATCTTGTGTGCACTGCCTCCCATGGTCGAATAGCTTGGCCAGTGTGGTGCCCTGATCTTGTGTGCACTGCCTCCCATGGTCGAATAGCTTGGCCAGTGTGGTGCCCTGATCTTGTGTGCACTGCCTCCCATGGTCGAATAGCTTGGCCAGTGTGTAAAGTGCAGAATGTGCAATTGATGCTCATGCCAGTCCCAGAGCTGCTGGATGAGGGCTGGCCATTAGGGCTTTTAGGTCCCTTTGCCCATAATGTGAGGTGCACATGCAAGGATGAGGAGGACACTGGAAAGGGGACTCACCCTGACAATCCTTGTGAGGTCATTGAACTTTTTCCGGCATTGGACACCAGTCCTGGGGACCTCGCTGTTGGATGTGACCCTGTGGGCGACCTCCCTCCAGGCTTTCCTGTAGACGCTGGTGGCAGGCTTCTTGCCACTGTCCGGGAACAAGAGTTTGCATCTCCTCTCCAAAGCCCTAACCAGCACCCTCAAATCATGGCCAGTGAAGCGCTGCGCTCGTTCACGGGCCTTCTGCATCTTTCCCGGCGCTATTTCTGTTCAACAGCAGTGTTTAGGCCTAGCTGGAGGGCTGCAGTGTCCAGGGCGTGGCAGCAGACGAACTTGACCCTTCCCCCTTTAAGAGCTGGCCGGCGCCAGGGTGTCTGCTGTCAATCAAGAAATGACCGCACCTGCGCTGCGCCCGGCCTCGGTGGTTTAGCTCAGCACCGCCGGCTTTGCGCCTAAAGATAGTTGTGTAACGTCAGTTTTAGCGCTCGAGCAAACTCTTAGGGCGAAGCTACTGAATATCGGCGAAGTGGCCTCGACTTTGCGCCGGGCGCAAACTTTAGCGGCCGCCCGACTTTTCCGCCCCAAAAGTGGCTATACTGAATTTCTAGGCCATTAAGTGTTACAGTTAAAATGCATAGTAATACCAAGAAAACATGTTGTTAGATAAAAGTAAAATACTTTTGTTTTAAGAAAGGGAGATGTAATGATATCAGCAAATAGTGATGGTATTTGCCTGTTTGATTATTTATGCCTTACCAGCATATTTGCCTGATTGATTATTTATGCCTGACCAGCAGAGGGCATGTGAGAGACAAGCAGTTTAGTTTTAGTTTCATTTTAGATGGATCTCTAAGATGCTGTCTCCTGTAATGCTGTTAACTGAGTTGAACATACTTTAGATAAAAAGACATTCTCTTTCATGAATGTGTCGTCATTGAACCCACATACAAATCAATACAACCCCCTCTCTCTCTCTCGCTCTCTGTGACCCCATGTCTCACTCTGTGACCCTCTCTCTCTGTGACCCCTATGTCTCACTCTGTGACCCTCTCTCTCTCTCTCTGTGACCCCCCTCTCTCTCTCTGTGACCCCATCTCTCTCTCTCTCTGTGAGCCCCCCTCTCTCTCTTTCTCTCCGTGACAACCTCTCTCTCTGACCCCACTCTCTCTTTCTGTGACCCCCCTCTCTGTGACCCCTCCCTCTCTCTGTGACCCCCTCCCTCTCTCTGTGACCCCCCTCCCCCCTCTCTCTCTGACCCACCTCCCCCTCTCTCTCTGTCTGACCCCCTCCCCCTCTCTCTCTCTCACCCCCTCCCACTCTCTCTCTGTGACCCCTTTCTCTGTGACCCCTCTCTCTCTCTGACCCCCCTCTCTCTCTCTCTCTCTCTCGGACCCCTCTCTCTCTCTGACCCCCCTCTCTCTCTCTAGCCCCCCGTCTCTCTCTCTCTGTCTCCCCTCTCTCTCACTCTGTGACCCCCTCTCTCTCTGTGACTCCCTCTCTCTGTGACCACCCTCTCTCTCTCTCTCTGTGACCACCCTCTCTCTCTGTGACCCCCTCCCTCTCTTTCTCTGTGATCCACCCTCTACCTCTCTCTGTGACCCCCCATCTCACTTTCTGTGACCCCCTATCTCTCTTTCTGTGATCCCCCTATCTCTCTCTCTGTGATCCCCCTATCTCTCTGTGACCCCCTCTCTCTCCCCATGACCCCCTCTCTCTCTGTGACCGCTTCTCTCACTCTCTGTGCTCCCCCTATCTCTCTCTCTGTGACCCCCTCTCTCACTCTCTGTGATCCCCATCTCTCTCTGTGATCCCCATCTCTCTCTGTGACCCCCCTCTCTGTGGCTCCCCCTCTCTCTCTCCCTGTGACACCCCATCTCTTTCTCTGTGACCCCTCTCTCTCTCTGTGACCCCCCCTCTCTCTCTCTGTGACCCCCTCTCTCTCTCTCTGTGTTACATTGTTATATAGTATCACATCGTTAAATGGAACTACTTTGGCATGGAACTACTTTGGTATGGTGTAGTTATATTACTATGTGGCACACTGTGCACGGGCAGTGCACAGTGCAGCATCGGACATCTTGTATCACTCCGCACCATGCGGCAGCACAGAGACAAAGCAGGAATACAGCTAAGTAAAAAGCAGTAACAAAAATGAGCTAAGAGTGTCTGTATTATTTATAGGACAAGAATACAAGGAGACACAACACTCTGTGACCCCTCTCTCTCTCTGACCCCCCTCTCTCTCTCTCTCTCTGACCACTCTCTCTCTCTGACCCCCCTCTCTCTCTCTGACCCCCGCTCTCTCTCTCTGTCTCCCCTCTCTCTCTCTCTGTGACCCTCTCTCACTCTGTGACTCCCTCTCCCTGTGACCGCCCTCTCTCTCTCTCTCTCTGTGACCCCCTCCCTCTCTCTCTCTCTGTGAACCCCTCTCTCTCTCTCTCTCTCTGACCCCCCTCTCTCTGTGACTCCCTCTCTCTCTCTCCCTGTGACCCCCCATCTCTCTCTCTGTGACCCTCTCTGTCTCTGGGACCCCCCCCTCTCTCTCTGTGACCCCCCCTCTCTCTCTCTCTGTGACCCCCCCTCTCTCTCTCTGTGACCCCCCTCTCAATTCAATTCAATTCAAATTGCTTTATTGGCATGATGACAAGATACATCTTATGTTGCCAAAGCACAGAAAAACATGTATAATTGAACACATAAATGCAGATCTAGACATACAGTGTATAGACAAATATACCCATGTATACATAAATGTACACACATATAATATACATGTAATCCTTTCTTAGGTTTAATGGTCACTGGTTGTCCCTCTGCTTATGGCAAGCTGTAACATAGTTTGCTGCTAAAGTTACACATGTTCTCTGTGCCCTTAATAGATATGGGAGTTTTTGTTGGTCATTCAAATTTTTGAATTCAGGGCATATTTTTCTGAATTTTGGGTAGAAATTCCCACTTATGTCCTGATAGTTTCCACAAGTTGTGAGGAAGTGCATCTCTGTCTCCACCACTCTCTCTCTCTCTCTCTGACCCCCTCTCTCTCTCTCTGTGACCCTCTCGCTCTCTCTCTGATACCACTATCAGTCTCTCTCTGTGACCCCTATCTCTCTCTCTATGTGACTCCTGTAACGATCAATAACATGTCATTCTATAGTGGACACTAGGTGGAGCCGTAGAGCTGTATATAGCTGTATGTATAAGACTACACTACCCAGCTGTATATATATTAAGACTACATTACCCATGAGGCACTAGGCTACCCACAAGGCAACCGTCAAGATAGCAGCCTGCACACAGGAGCACACATGCTGCATTTCTACAGATACTGTACCTAGAGAACGTGTACTGAATAAATGACTAGCTAGAAGCTAGCTGTGTTCATAATAAGAATGTTTAGTTATTAATGAACATAACATGGTACCAGGATGGTGAAGATCTGCTGAAAATTGTGAAAAGCGACATGGAGAATTTGAAGCCACCAGAGCGTTTGAATCTCACAGAAAAAATCGACTACAATTGGCAGACTTTTAAACAGCAATTCGAACTCTACATTGCAGCCATCGGATTCGGTACGAAGCCAGACACAAGGAAGATAGCGTTGCTGCTTATGGTTGCAGGCCCACAGGCGATAGAGGTATTTAATACATTTGTATTTAATCCAGCGGAGAACAGAGAAAAATTAGAAGATGTGCTAAAAAAATTTGATGCACATTGCTCTCCCAAAAAGAATGAGACGTATGAAAGATACATCTTCCGTTCTCGGACACAGCAACAAAATGAGACTTTTGATAGCTTTATAACTGCTCTGAAACTGAAAGCACAGACATGTAATTTCTCTGAGCTGAAATCATCCATGATTCATGACCAGATTGTGTTTGGTATTCATGATAAAAAAGTCAGGGAACGTCTGTTGAGAGAAACCGAACTAAATTTGGAAAATGCGGTGAAAATATGCCAAGCCAGCGAGCTAGCTCGAAAGCACGCGAAGACTTTCAGTGAAATCAATAATGATGCGATTGTAATGAGTGAAAATGCTGCTGCCGGTGCTGTGTCCTACAAGGGGAAGAAACGTGGGCAGAACAGAAATGAAAAGCAATCGGAGGATGAAATTTTTAATTGTAAACGCTGTGGTTACAAACACCAGTTAAGACAATGCCCAGCGTTTGGAAAAATGTGCACAAAGTGTAATGGAAAGAATCACTTTGCCAAACAATGCTTTTCAAAAGTAAAAACAACGAAAGGGCAACAAGTTAATGTGATTGAGGACACTGATTTAAGTGAGACATTTTTTGTAGGAATGGTGTCATGTGACGATATCAAAAAAGATACAGAAAATGTGCAGCCCTCAGAAATGGACAATGCTGAACATAAAGTCAATGCAGTAAAAGTGGACAAATGGATGATCCCACTGCAGATAAATGGAGCATTAGTTACATTGAAACTGGACACTGGGGCAAAAGCAAACTTAATCAGTATGAGTGACATAAAAAATATGAAAGAAAAGCCCAAAATACAGAAAAAGTCAGTACTACTGAAGGACTATAATGGACAGAAAATAGATAGCTTAGGTGTATGCAGACTTAAAGTGACAGTCAAAGACAAAGTGCATCATCTCATGTTTTCTGTTGTGGCTGAAAGACTTGATTCGATACTAGGTGACAAAGCTTGTGAGGACTTAGAACTGGTCAAAAGAGTCTACCGTATAAACTGTGCCATAAGCAGACCAGGTGACTCAGGTGATGAAGCAGAGAGCCCATCAAGGATGAAAAGGCCAAAGGGTATCCATGTCTTCAAAAAGCCTAGTTTCTCCAAGAAGAAAGAAAAAGACTTTAAGGTCAAAGAGAAGCCAAAGGAAGAAAAGCACAAAGAGGAAAAACACAAGGAGAAAAAGTCCAAAGATATAACCGCAGCAGATGTTGTTAAGCAGTGGAAAGAGAAAAAGAAAAGGAAGAAGCCTGCACCAGAGCAGGAAGCAGTTCCAGTCGATACTCCTTCTTCCCTCAGGCCAATCTTTGGTGTTCCATTAGCCGAGGCTGCTGAGAGGACTATGCTGTATGATGGGATCCAGCTGCCAGCAGTTTTTCGAGAGTGCATTGACTACATTGAGAGTTATGGCATGAAGAGTGAAGGAAACACTGAAACCCTCTCCAAGCAAAGATCGCAAGGAGACCTCGATCTATACAAGAGCAGATTGATGACAATGCCGCAACTGCATCTTGTCATTCACCGCCAGAACAATCTCATGAAGACACATCAGACTTACCCGTGTTGAAAAGATCCACACGTGAAGTAAAAGAGCCTGATAGACTTAATCTTTGAGTACAATGTAAAGCTTTGAAAATGTGTTGACTGTTTTGAAAATGTTTATGTTTATAGAGCACTAACAAAAGTGTTACTGATATTATCTTTATTGTTTTCTTGAAAGTTGATTGATATTGATTTTGTTAAACCTCAAAGAAAGGGGGATGTAACGATCAATAACATGTCATTCTATAGTGGACACTAGGTGGAGCCGTAGAGCTGTATATAGCTATATGTATAAGACTACACTACCCAGCTGTATATATATTAAGACTACATTACCCATGAGGCACTAGGCTACCCACAAGGCAACAGTCAAGATGGCAGCCTGCACACAGGAGCACAGATGCTGCATCTCTACAGATACTGTACCTAGAGAACGTGTACTGAATAAATGACTAGCTAGAAGCTAGCTGTGTTCATAATAAGAATGTCTAGTTATTAATGAACATAACAACCCCATCTCTCTCTCTCTCTGACCCCTATCTCTCTCTCTCTCTGACCCCTATCTCTCTCTCTCTCTGACCCCTATCTCTCTCTCTCTGACCCCTATCTCTCTCTCTCTGACCCCTATCTCTCTCTCTCTCTGACCCCTATCTCTCTCTCTCTGACGCCTATCTCTCTCTCTCTCTGACCCATCTCTCTCTCTGTGACCCTTTCACTCTCTCTGTGACCCCCCTCTCTCTCTCTGACCCCCGTCTCTCTCTCTCTCTCTGTCTCCCCTCTCTCTCACTATGTGACCCCTCTCTCTCTCTCTGTGACTCCCTCTCTGTGACCGCCCTCTCTCTCTCTCTGTGAACACCTCTCCATCTCTCTCTCTGTGACCCTTCTCTCTCTGTGACCCCCTATCTCTCTCTCTGTGATCCCCCTACCTCTCTCTGTGATCTCCTCTCTCTGTGACCCCTTCTCTCTCTCGCTCACCCCAGTGACCCCTCCCTCTCTCTCTCCCCCGTGACCCCCTCTCTCTCTCTGTAACCCCCCCTCTCTGTGACCCCCTCTCTCTCTCTGTGACCCTCTCTCTCTGTGACCCTCTCTCTCTGTGACCCTCTCTCTCTCTCTGTGATCCCTATCTCTCTCTCTCTCTGACCCCTATCTCTCTCTCTCTCTGACCCCTATCTCTCCCTCTCTCTGACCCCATCTCTCTCTCGCTCTCTGACTCCTATCTCTCTCTGACCCCTATCTCTCTCTCTTTCTCTGACCCCTATCTCTCTCTCTCTGTGACCCCCTCTCTCTTTGTGACCCTCTCTCTCTCTCTGGCCCCTATCTCTCTCTTTCTCTGTGTCCCCTATCTCTGTTTGTGTGACCATCTCTCTCTCTGTGACCCCCTCTCTCTCTCTGTGACCCCCTCTCTCTCTCTGTGACCCCCCTCTCTCTCTCTGTGACCCCATTCTCTCTCTCTCTGACCCCATTCTCTCTCTCTCTGACCCCTCCTCTCTCTCTCTGTGACCCCTATGTCTCATTCTGTGACCCTCTCTCTCTCTGTGACCCCATCTCTCTCTGTGACCCCATCTCTCTCTGTGACCCCCTCTCTCTCTGTGACCCCCTCTCTCTCTGTGGCCCCCCTCTCTCTCTCTCTGTGACCCCATCGCTCTCTCTGTGACCCCATCTCTCTCTCTGTGACCCCATCTCTCTCTCTCTGTGACCCCATCTCTCTCTCTCTCTCTGTGACCCCCCTCTCTGTGACCCCCCTCTCTCTGTGACCCCTCCCTCTCTCTCTGTGACCCCCCTACCTGCTCTCTCCCTGACCCCCTCCCCTCTGACCCTCCCTCCCCCTCTCTCTCACCCCCTCCCCCTCTCTCTGTGACCCCCTCCCCCTCTCTGTGACTCCCCTCCCCCTCTCTGTGTCCCCCCCTCCCCCTCTCTGACCCCCCCTCTCTGACACCCCTCCCCCTCTCTCTCTGTGATCCCCCCTCTCTCTGTGATCCCCCCTCCCCTTCTCTCTCTCTGTGATCCCCCCTCCCCCTCTCTCTCTCTCTGTGATCCCCCTCCCCCCTCTCTCTGTGATACCCCCTCCCCCATCTCGCTCCGTGAGCCCCCCTCCCCCCCTCTCTCTGTGATCCCGCCTCCCCATCTCTCTCCGTGATCCCGCCTCCCCTATCTCTCTTCGTGATCCCGCCTCCCTTCTCTCTCTCCGTGACACACCCTCTCTCTCTCTCTGTGCCCCCCCCTCTCTCTCTCACCCCCCCTCTCCTTGGACCCTAGCTATTCACAATATATATTAATGATCTAGACAAGGGAACTATATGTAATATCTCCAAATTTGCAGACGACACAAAGCTGGGTGGGTGTGTGTGCTGTGAGGAGGATGCCGAGAAACTCCAGGATGATTTGGACAGGTTGGGTGATTGGGCAGAAGCATGGCAGATGCAATATAACGTGGATAAATGCGAGGTTATCCACTTTGGTGGCAAAAACAGGAAGGCAGATTATTATCTGAATGGCAATAGATTGGGAGAAGGGGAAGTGCAACGAGACCTGGGTGTCCTTGTGCACCAGTCGCTGAAGGTAAGCATGCAGGTGCAGCAGGCGGTTAAGAAGGTAAATGGTATGTTGGCCTTCGTAGCGAGAGGGTTTGAGTACAGGAACAAGGATGTCTTGCTGCAGTTGTACAGGGCCTTGGTGAGACCACATCTTGAGTATTGTGTGCAGTTTTGGTCGCCTTATCTGAGGAAGGATATTCTTGCCATGGAAGGAGTTCAGCGAAGATTCGCCAGGCTGATACCTGGGATGGCAGGAATAACGCATGAGGAGAGATTGGGTCGATTGGACTTATACTCGCTGGAGTTTAGAAGAATGAGAGGGGATTGTAATGAAATCTGTTTGTCTTGCCTGTATTCGTTTTGCACTCATGTATATTACCCTCCGCCACACGGTGTATAGTTTCACTTCCTCTTTCCTGACTAACCTGGAAGGTTCCAGGTCTTGGCTCTTGGCTCCGCCCCTGACTTCTCTTACTTAAAGATCCCAGGATCTGTATGACTCATTCCTGTGAGCCAGTCGATGTGTTGAGATGTTAGCTCTGATCTTAGTGATTAAAAGCCAACTTGTTAAAGTCTATAACTTCTAGTTTTGCGGTTATTGAAGGCACATCAATTTTAATCACTAAAGAATACTAGGATGGATCGACTCCTAAAACCAGAGCGTCTGGACTTGGATCCACATTCTGCTGAAGCATCAAATCAATTTGGACACTGGCTCAAATGCTTCGAACTCTTCGCGAGAGCCTCATCCGCTAGCGAGGTAGATAAACTGAGTCTACTGACTACTCGCGTTAGTCATCGGATTTATTTGTTCATCCGGGACGCCACCTCTTACACGGAGGCCATCACTATCCTGAAGGCCCAATACCAGAGGCCAGTAAACGATGTGTACGCCAGACATCTGCTGGCTACACGCAGGCAGCGACCCGAGGAATCAATGGACGATTTCTTACAGGGCCTAAAGGACTTGGTCCGGGACTGTAACTGCAAGGCCGTGACGGCCAACGTGTACTCTGACGAATTGGTCCGCGATTCCTTCATCACGGGCCTCAAATCGAATTATATCCGGCAGAGACTGCTGGAGAAGGAGGTCCTGGACTTAAAAAAGGCAGTGGCCACTGCGTGATCGCTGGACATGGCCCAGAAAAACTCTGACTCTTATTCTTCTGGCCATGCGGCCCTCACTGC
This sequence comes from Somniosus microcephalus, assembly GCF_052327205.1. NCBI lineage: Eukaryota > Metazoa > Chordata > Chondrichthyes > Squaliformes > Somniosidae > Somniosus > Somniosus microcephalus. The sequence goes on from NC_140989.1 coordinate 178,951,993, forward strand.
CTCGTGCGCGCCGCCATCTTGGAATCAGCCATCTTCCCCATCCAGGTCTCAGACCAGCTCTACACCGCCGGAGTCCCCACACAGAAGTTCACCCAGGAGTCCTACTACAGCGGCAATGTCTCGAGGCCCGAAATGCTACTTCTGCGGCCAGGCCAAGCACCCCAGACAACGATGCCCAGCGAAGGACGCTACATGCTTCAAATGTAAGAAAAAGGGGCATTTTAGCAAAGTCTGCAGGGGGAATCCGATTTCCAACTCCGTCACCGCCTCGTGCGGGCCGCCATCTTGGGATCCGCCATCTTTTCCCGACTCAATGGCCGCCCAGGGCCCAGCAGTGGCTTCGATCACGGTGGATCAATCCAGGCCACACCCATTGACAAAATCCATGATGGACATACAGGTAAACGGGAATTTAACGAAATGTTTAATTGACTGTGGGAGTACCGAGAGTTTTATCCACCCTAGCCTGGTACGGTGGCACTCATTAACGGTAACCCCTGCACGGAGCAGAATTGCTATGGCTGCTAAGCCCCACACTTCGGACATTTTGGGCTACTGTGTGGTAACACTGACTGTAAAAGGCACGGACTACAAGGATTTTAAACTCCTCGTGATGCCAGAACTCTGTGTTAATGTAATCTTGGGCCTGGACTTCCAGTGCCACCACGAAAGTGTCACGCTAGCATATGGCGGGTCCCAGCCGCCACTCACAGTCTGTGGCCTATCAACCTTAAAAATCAGCCCGCCCTCTTTATTCGCTAATCTCGCTCCGAACTGTAGGCCCATAGCGACCAAAAGTAGACGGTACAGTCTGGAAGACAGACACTTTATCAAGGCGGAAGTGGACAGACTCCTGCGGGAAGGCATTATTGAATGCAGTACCAGTCCGTGGCGTGCCCAAGTAGTCATAGTTAAAAATAGCGAAAAGAAACGGATGGTAATTGACTACAGCCAGACTGTTAATATTTATACCCAGCTGGACGCCTACCCTTTACCCCGCATATCAGAAATGGTCAACCAGATTGCGCAATACCGAGTCTTCTCGACTATCGACCTCAAATCCGCGTGTCACCAGCTCCCCATTAGAACGGAGGACCGCCCATACACCGCCTTTGAGGCGAACGGACGCCTCTACCATTTTCTCAGAGTGCCCTTCGGGGTAACAAATGGGGTCTCGGTCTTCCAACGTGAGATGGACCGCATGGTTGACGAGAATAAACTACAAGCTACCTACCCCTATCTGGACAATGTCACTATCTGCGGGCACAACCAGCAAGACCACGATCTAAATCTTGTGAGATTTTTAAAAACTGCCCTAAAGCTGAATCTAACCTACAACGAAGACAAATGTGTCTTTAACACAACCTGTCTCTGTATCCTCGGCTGTGTGGTGGAAGATGGGGTAATTGGACCGGACCCTGACTGATTACGCCACCTAAAGGAACTGCCCCTGCCACACAATCCCAAAGCTTTAAAAAGGTGCCTTGTGGCGGAGCCACCAAGAGACACTGAACAATCTGTAATCATTCCTTTAACCACTCTGTAGTGCAGTTGTGGAATGCGCCTTTAAGCTGTGTGTAGGTGCTTGTATTTCCACGTGATGACGTCATGACGCCGATCACGTGACCCCCAGTTGGCGCGGAAAACGTGTATGACGTCATGATGTCGGTTTCCAGTATTTAAGGGCAGTCTGAGAAAGGCTGGGAACCTGGACAGACCTGCTGACCTCTGCTCTTTTAGTTATCAGCTAAAGTATTTTGTTTATTAAAGTTTAATTATTTCGTTTCACTGCGTTGGACTTCATTATTCGGATAGGAACTTCCGTTCCTACATTGGTGACCCCGAGCTCATTGGACAACTTTCTTCGAGATATTCATAATGAACATGAACGCCGTTGCCCTTAAATTGCCGCAGTTCTGGGAAGAGCAACCAGAAGCATGGTTTTTCCAAGCAGAAGCCCAGTTTGCTATCCGGGACATTACAGCGGATTCAACCCGTTATTATTACGTGGTTTCCGCTCTGGACAGCGCCACGGCTTCATGGGTCATCAGCGTCCTGGGGAATCCACCGGCAGAGGGCAAGTAGTCAGCTTTAAAAGAGCGTTTACTACAAGTGTATGGTCTAACTAAGTCAGAGCGTGCACGCAAGCTTATCGCAATGCCGGGTCTTGGGGACTCAAAACCATCAGAATTGATGAGCCAAATGCTCACGCTTTTGGGTTCAGAGCCCCAATGTTTTTTATTTCGAGAGCTTTTCCTCTGCCAGCTACCCGAGCCAGTTCAGGCAGTCTTGGCCAGTTCTACGATTACGGACTGTGCCGAGCTGGCTGCGGAGGCAGGTAAGTCTTTTATGGTCATACAGCAGAGTTGCGCAGCTACGAGGCGTCTTTCCCCTACACGAGCAAAGTCCAGCCCTCCTCCATCAGGCTTGTGTATGTACCACGCCCGTTTTGGCGCCAAGGCTCGACGCTGCCGTCCACCCTGCAGTTGGGTTGAAAAAAAGTCTCCAGCAGACTCACAAACTTCGAAGAAGACAGGGGCTGACAAAAACACCCAGTTCACCATGGCAGTCGGTTCAGCAGGAAAACTCCTCTATATTACTGATTCCGGAACAGGGCGACGATTCTTGTGTGATACTGGTTCTCAGTGCAGTATTTTGCCAGTCTCAAAGCTGGATCTACAATCCGGTGGTCACGGCCCTTCCCTTGAGGCAGCCAATGGTGCGGCCATTCGCACGTTCGGTAAACGGACAGTTAATTTAACTCTTGGAGGTCAACGTTTTGTATGGGAATTTATAACGGCTAAAGTATCACAGGCCATCCTGGGGGCTGATTTTTTTTGTGCCTATGGTTTTCTGGTCGACGTCCAACATTGTCGACTCATTAATGCGTCTACCTTCCATGCGGTGCCTTGTCACCCCAGTACTGCTGTCTCCTGGTCGGTTGCCTGTGCGGTTCCATCGCAGGAAGGGTTTAGGCGCCTACTTGGCGAATTCCCGGGGCTCACCAGGCCTACATTCTCGGCAGCAGTTGCGAAGCACGGTGTGGTGCATTATATTACCACAACGGGATCGCCTGTTTACGCCCGGGCACGAAGATTGGAACCCGGAAAGCTTATAGCCGCAAAGGCAGAGTTTCGGATTATGGAGCGCCTTGGGATTGTCCGACGCTCCGACAGTCCTTGGTCTTCCCCATTACACATTGTACCCAAACCAGGTGGCGGATGGAGGCCTTGTGGGGATTACAGACGCCTTAATGAAGCCACTATGCCGGATAGGTATCCAATACCGCATATACAGGATTTTTCGGCTCATTTGGCCGGCAAAACAATATTTTCCAAAGTAGATCTCGTCCGTGGATATCATCAAGTTCCTGTGTACCCTCAAGACATCCCCAAAACGGCGGTCATCACACCGTTTGGCCTTTTTGAGTTCCTTCGCATGCCGTTTGGATTGAAAAATGCAGCCCAGGCTTTTCAGCGACTTATGGACTCTGTGTTACGGGACCTTCCTTTCATTTTCATTTACTTGGATGATATTCTCATTGTTAGTAAAGATAAGGAAGAGCATATGGCTCATTTACGTACACTCTTTGCCCGTCTCAGCCAACATGGCCTCATTATAAATCTAGCCAAATGCCAGTTTGGGTTAACCAGCATTGACTTTCTGGGGCATAGGATCACCTCAGAAGGCGCCGTCCCACTGGCCACTAAGGTAGAGGCAGTTACGGCATTCCCGCGGCCGCATATACTTAAATCTCTTCAGGAGTTCCTGGGGATGGTGAATTTTTATCACCGTTTTGTCCCCAAGGCAGCCCAATTAATGCAGCCGCTGTACGAAGCACTTAAAGGGAAGTCGGGTAAAGATGTTATCATTTGGACACCACAGATGGACCAAGCATTCCTGGACACCAAGGCGGCATTGGCAGATGCAACTATGCTTGCACACCCACTCCCGGGCGTGACCATCGCCCTTACTACCGACGCCTCCGATTACGCCATCGGGGCAGTGCAGGAACAATGAGTTGACGGGACTTGGCAGCCATTGGCCTTTTTTAGCCGCCAACTGCGTATAAATGAGCAAAAATATAGCACTTTTGATAGGGAGTTGCTGGCCTTGTTTTTGGCCATCCGGCATTTTCGTTTTCTTCTAGAAGGGCGCCCGTTTACTGCATTTGTGGACCATAAACCGCTCACTTCTGCAATGGCCAAAACGGCGGAGCCGTGGTCAGCCCAGCAACAGCGCCACCTTACATTTATATCGGAATTTACAACGGATTTGCGACATGTGTCTGGCAAAGATAATCTTGTGGCTGATTGCCTGTCGCGTGCCCCAGTCCAGACAATTCACCTGGGAATCGATTACGTCGGGTTGACAAGAGAACAGCTGGCGGATCCTGAAGTTCAGGCGTATCAGACCATGCCTTCTAGCTTGCAGGTAGCCGATGTTATGTTCCAATCAGCAGGAACCACGCTCTTGTGTGACATATCCATGGGAGTGCCCCGGCCCATTGTGCCAGTCGAATGGCGTAAGAAGATTTTTCAGATTATACATGGCTTATCACACCCGGGGATGCGAGCTTCACAACGACTTATGTCCCGTAAGTTTGTTTGGAAGGGAATGCATTTAGACGTTCGGGACTGGACAAACAATTGCGTGGACTGTCAAAAATCAAAGGTTCATCGTCACGTGAAGGCTCCAATGGCCATCTTTCCAGTGCCTGAACGCCGGTTCGACCATGTACATGTGGACTTAGTGGGCCCCCTCCCCATTTCGTGGGGTTTTATGCATCTCCTGACAATAGTGGACCGTACTACCAGGTGGCCAGAGGCGATTCCCTTGGTTGCTACTACCACAGCGGACGTATCCAGGGCATTTATTTCGTCGTGGGTGGCCCGGTTTGGAGTGCCATCTGATATCTCCTCTGACCGTGGTCCACAATTTACGTCAGAGTTGTGGAATGCAGTTGCACAGGGCTTGGGTACCAAGCTGCATCATACCACCGCTTACCATCCGCAAGCAAATGGCTTATGTGAAAGATTTCATCGGTCTTTAAAGGCGTCCCTCCGTGCCAGCTTGCGTGGTTCCAACTGGGTGGATAGACTCCCTTGGGTGATGCTAGGCCTCCGTACAGCCCCCAAAGATAACCTCCAGGCTTCATCGGCTGAGTTAGTCTACGGTCAAGCGCTTCGAGTACCAGGGGACTTCCTCCCTCCACATACAGAACCGTGGTCGCCTGCTCAGCAGCTCCTTCAGCATCACGAGATGGCAAAGAATTTCCTGCCTATTCCAACTTCGCATCACAACCTACAGAAGCCTCATGTTCCAGCAGAACTTATGAGTTCCGATTATGTTTTTATTCGGCAGGATGCTCATAGAGATACACTCAGACCACCTTATGATGGACCGTTTCGTGTTATTGCAGCGGGAGAGAAATATTTTACGGTCGAAATGGGAGGTAAATCGGATACCATCTCCATCGACCGACTTAAACCAGCCCATCTGGATCGGAGTGAACCGGTGGTTGTTGCTCAGCCACCTCGCCGTGGACGACCACCATTGGCTACTAGACCAATTATGCAGCAGTCTACTATTAAATTGCCTGCTTCGGCTTCATCCTCGTCTACACCTTCTGCTACGGTTTCCTCCACCCCAGATGTACCACTTCAGACACAGCCAAATGTTGGCTCATCTTCTAACGATCCAGCGTCTGAAGTTCGTAGTCGTTCGGGCAGAATAATTAAACCTCCTGCACGTTTGATGCTGTCTGTTAAAGAGAATTCTGGGGGGGCACCTGTGGCGGAGCCACCAAGAGACACTGAACAATCTGTAATCATTCCTTTAACCACTCTGTAGTGCAGTTGTGGACTGCACCTTTAAGCTGTGTGTAGGTGATTGTATTTCCACGTGATGATGTCATGACGCCGATCACGTGACCTCCAGTTGGCGCGGAAAACGTGATGACGTCATGACGTCGGTTTCCAGTATTTAAGGGCAGTCTGAGAAAGGCTGGGAACCTGGACAGACCTGCTGACCTCTGCTCTTGTAGTTATCAGGTAAAGTATTTTGTTTATTAAAGTTTAATTATTTCGTTTCACTGCGTTGGACTTCGTTATTCGGATAGGAACTTCCGTTCCTACAGCCTGGGATTTTTTTCGTATTATGCTCAATGGGTGCCCAATTACTCTGATAAGGCCCGACCCCTCATTAAATCGACATCCTTCCCACTATCAGCTGAAGCTCGGGAGGTTTTCACCAGTATCAAACAGGACATTGAAAGGGCTGCACTGTGTGCAGTGGACGAAAGCATTCCCTTTCAAGTCGAAAGCGATGCGTCAGACTTTGCCTTAGCTGCGACCCTCAATCAGGCTGGGAGACCTGTGGCCTTCTTCTCCCGAACCCTTCAGGGACCTGAAATCAGGCACTCTTCTGTCGAGAAGGAGGCACAGGCTATAGTGGAGGCAGTGCGGCACTGGAGACACTACCTAGCCGGCAAACGTTTCACCCTGCTCACCGACCAGCGGTTGGTGGCTTTCATGTTTAATAACAAAGGGGGAAAATCAAGAATGACAAAATACTCAGGTGGAGGATCGAACTATCCACGTTCGACTATGATATTATGTACAGGCCGGGAGCCCTTAATGAACCCCCAGAAGCCCTATCGCGGGGAATGTGTGCCAGCATTCATACGGACAAATTACAGGATCTCCACAACGACTTCTGTCACCCAGGGGTCACCCGACTATACCATTTTATAAAGTCCCGCAATCTGCCCCACTCCATCGAGGAGGCCAGGGCAATGACCAGAGCCTGCCGCATCTGTGCGGGATGCAGGCCTCGTTTCTACAGGCCTGACCGTGCACACCTTATCAAAGCCACACGGCCATTCGAGCGCCTAAGTCTGGACTTCAAGGGACCCCTTCCCTCTGCCGACCGTAACGTATACTTCCTCAATATCATCGATGAATATTCCCGCTTCCCCTTCGCCATTCCCTGCCCAGACATGACCAGTGCCACGGTCATCAAGTGTCTCGGTAATCTATTCTGCATGTTTGGCATGCCGAACTACATACACAGCGATAGGGGGACGTCATTTATGAGTGACGAACTGCGCCAGTTCTTGCTCTCAAAGGGGATAGCCACTAGCAGAACCACTAGCTACAACCCCCGGGGTAATGGGCAAGTGGAAAGGGAGAATGCTACCGTTTGGAAGGCTGTCACGTTAGCCTTAAAGTCAAAAGGCCTTCCGACCTCCCGCTGGCAGGAAGTCTTCCCAGACGTGCTCCACTCCATAAGGTCTCTGTTATGTACAGCCACTAACGCTACCCCTCACGAAAAGATGTTCGTTTTCCCCCGGAAATTAACCTCGGGCATATCTCTACCCGCGTGGCTGACGTCTCCGGGGACAGTACTATTGCGGAAGCACGTGAGAGGCCATAAAATGGACCCCCTTGTGGAAAAGGTACAGCTCCTCCATGCAAACCCTCAGTACGCCTATATCGAATACTCTGACGGGCGAGAGGACACTGTTTCCATAAAAGACCTCGCTCCCTCGGGGAGCGGAGAGAACGATGAGAGACTACCCAAGGAAGACCTACACCAAAAAGAGACAGGACGCCCAGAGGTATCAATACCCAACTTTAACCTGGAGGACACTGCAGATAACCTGGAAGACACTGCGGAGGCCCGGACAGCGGAGGAACCAGAATCCACTCCCCTAGAGGCACCCCAACCGGCTTTGCGCCGATCACTAAGAACCGCAAAACCTCCTGACAGACTCACTTATACCAACTTTTAAGAAACATCACCCCGATGGACTAAATCTAAAGAAGGGGTGAATGTAATGAAATCTGTTTGTCTTGCTGATTGCTAATTGCTTTCTGGTATATTTCCGTGCTGTTTTTGGCCCATCTGTACGATTTTTTGGTGTTGTAAGGCTTACTGGGTTGTGTTTCTGTGTTGGTTGTTTCTGTCTTTTTAAGATACATAGTAATTTGACTGTGGTCTGACAGTGTTGTTTGTGGTTTGACTGTGAATGCTCTGAAAGAGAATGGGTCCAAATCCGTAATCATATAGTCTACGGTGCTACAGCCAAGAGGTGAGCAATAGGTCGATCTTCCTAGGAGGTCTCCCATGAACCTACCATTGACAATGTACATACCCAGGCTTCGACAGAGCTGCAGGAGCTGTTTTCCGTTAGTATTTGTCTGTTTGTCGTAGTTATGCCTGTATGGATGGGAAGGGATATCGAAGTGGTTATTCCCGAATATGTAATTGTTTCCCTGATTATTGGTGAAGTCTGGTTCTTCGCCAGTTCTTGAATTGAGGTCACCACAAATCAACACGTTCCCCTGGGCCTGGAATTGGATAATTTCCCTCTCAATGTTGGAGAAGTGTCTCTGACCCCCTCTCTTTATCTCTGTGACCCCCTCTCTCTCTCTGTGACCCCCTCTCTCTCTGTGACCCCTATCTCTCTCTCTCTCTGACCCCTATCTCTCTCTCTGTGACCCCTATCTCTCCATCTCTCTCTCTGTGACCCCTATCTCTCCATCTCTCTCTCTGTGACCACTCTCTCTCCATCTCTCTCTCTGTGACCCCCTCTCTCTCTCTGTGACCCCCTCTCTCTGTGACCCCCTCTCTGTGACCCCTATCTCTCTCTCTCTCTATGACCCCATCTCTCTCTCTCTGTGACCCCCTCTCTCTCTCTGTGACCCCTATCTCTCTCTCTCTGTGACCCCCTCTCTCTCTCTGTGACCCCCTCTCTCTCTGTGACCCCTATCTCTATGACCCCTATCTCTCTCTGTGACCCCCTCTCTCTCTGTGACCCCCTCTCTCTCTGTGACCCCTATCTCTCTCTCTCTATGACCTCCTCTCTCTCTCTGTGACCCCATCTCTCTCTCTCTATGACCTCCTCTCTCTCTGTGACCCCTATCTCTTTCTCTCTATGACCGCCTCTCTCTCTCTGTGACCCCATCTCTCTCTATCTCTGTGACCCCTATCTCTATCTCTGTGACCCATCTCTCTCTGTGTGACCCCCTCTCTCTCTCTGTGTGACCCCCTTCTGTTACGCCTATCTCTCTCTATGACCTCCTCTCTCTCTGTGACCCCTATCTCTCTCTCTCTATGACCCCCTCTCTCTCTGACCCGTATCTCTCTCTATGACCTCCTCTCTCTCTGTGACCCCTATCTCTCTCTGTGACCCCTATCTCTCTCTCTATGACCTCCTCTCTCACTTGCTATGACCTCCTCTCTCTCTGTGACCCCATCTCTCTCTCTGTGACCCCCTCTCTCTTTCTGTGACCCCTATCTCTCTCTCTTTGACCTCCTCTCTCTCTATGACCTCCTCTCTCTCTGTGACCCCTATCTCTCTCTCTCTCTCTCTGTGACCTCCTCTCTCACTTGCTATGACCTCCTCTCTCTCTGTGACCCCTATCTCTCTCTATGACCCCCTCTCTCTCTCTGTGTGACCCCATCTCTCTCTGTGACCCCATCTCTCTCTCTATGACCTCCTCTCTCTCTATGACCTCCTCTCTCTCTGTGACCCCTGTCTCTCTCTCTCTCTATGACCGCCTCTCTCTCTGTGACCCCTATCTCTCTCTCTCTCTATGACCTCCTCTCTCTCTATCGGTGACAATCGCGCATCTCGCTGGTGGGAACGGCCGCACGCAGGCGCAGACTGGCTCGGCCCGGCGCGGCCTGCAGGCTCTCAGTCAAGACAGGTACAGCTGACACGGGATAAAATTTCTGCTCCGCCCAACTTACAAGACCCCCTTCCCCCAGAGAGCTGAAGCGCTGAGAGAAATGATCGGTAGGTGACGACTTGAAACGCAGCTGGCTCTTGTTGGGTGTAGCACTGACTCACAAGGGTCTGCAAGGTCAACAAGCACCTTTTACTTTACAGAAAGTAAATTAAAAAAAAATATATATAACTTTTTGTGTGGGGAAGCACCAAGTGTAAAAAATTAAAATTCTTTAATATTTTAATTCCGAATTGGAGGAGAAAAAATTCTTCTCCCCGGCGGGGAATTGAACCCCGGTCTCCCGCGTGACAGGCGGGGATACTGACCACTATACTACCGAGGATCAGGTTAGTAATTTACAGCATGCTACTCCCCATAAAGCAAATCAGTCAGAGAATTGGGCTTGTCTAACAGGATGAAGCTTCTAAATGAGGGTCTGCAGGTTCGTTACCTTTTCCTAACTGAATATTGGCGTTGGCATTTAACACACTTTAAATGTTCCGCCTTATGGGGACAGAAGGTCTAGGGGAGTGTGTGCATATACATAGACCCACTAACTCCTTCTTGTGAAATCTTCAGGTTTTTTTTCAGTGCAGACAGTCTCTGAACTTGGGGCCTTCCCGTCCATTCTCACCTATCTTTGCCAATGTCCCTGAGCCTGGCTATCCACTGCCTTTCCACATAAATGCTGTGCATTATTTACTGAACACTTTGATGATCAACACTCGCTCACACTTGTACTAGAGCCAGTTACTCAGAGTTCTTTTGAGTCTGAGTGCATTTTCCACATTGGTGGGATTAAATCCTCCAAGTGGCTCCCATGTTTACACTTCGTGAAATGGTGCTTGTTCCATTTCGGGCTGCATTTCTCTACCTGTGGAGGTGACGGTGGGCAGTAATGGCCTCTGTGCGTCATGCAGTTGATGCACGATTGAGTCCACATCATAGGGCGGTAAACATGAATGATTTAGCCTCCACAACTTAGAACTGCAGACTTATTTAATAAAAATAAAGTAGGGCCAATTATTTCTTGACAGCTGCTTTTTCGTTTAAGAACTGAGGTTTTGGGACTAGAAAATTGAAGGGATCCAGGCTGCAAGGTTTGAATGGCAGAAAGTTGTGGCAAGCTTATATTGCTGTGCTGAACCATAGAAATAGATTCCTAGAAAAATATAATTTAATGTACAGACCAAGCAATCACCTGTATATCTCTATATAAAACACCAGTCACCGCTGCTGGGCAACAGTGCCTAAGGTGGAGAAGGCTTTTGGAAATCCAGCCTCTGATTTCTTCTTGATGATCTAAAGAACCAGAGAGGTAATACACAGGTTGTGCAGTTCAATATGTTTTATTTGTCTTCAGTGGCCTGAACTTGGTTGATAAGAAATGTGTATCAGGATGAGAGCATGCACAGGAATATCCAAAGAAATTCGCAATCCTCACAGATAAACATCTCTTTTAATGTGCTATTTTCTATATTTGTCTCCCACTTTCTAATTGTTTCTGGCTCCTCTTTTTTTGTTTCCCTCCACCTCTCTCCCTGGCTAACACACTTTGTCTCCGTAATATCGTCTCTGTTTCTGATTCATTTTGTTATTCTTTCCCGCTCCCTGTTTCTGTAAGTAAAATAGGCATATGTTCCCTTTTTTAAATAAATCTATATGACCACACTGTGATTTGGTTAGAGTAGCTATGGCAACAGTTGTGAGCAATGCTAGCAAGATTTTTTTTGGTAAATATACACACGTATCCACCTGATCTCACTCCTGGATGTTTTCTGTACCAGTCATGTTAAGGAATTTGCCACCAACTGAGTTATTGGAGTAGATCAAAGGGTCAGTTCCTTATTCCAGTCTCTCAATGGGCGGTGATGCTTTCCAGGAGCACATTGCAGAAAATCGTGGGCACATCAACCATTAAAATTAAGGGATGTAAAACCAAAGTCTGTTCGTCAGTGATTTCCTGCAGTGCATCAGCTGTGGCCACTGCATGTGTAGAATCTGCCCTCATAATTTTTTGTAAATTTTTGTTTTGCTTTTCTGTGGGACAGAATTGTCTGAAGTATGGGTTTAAGATCTGTGCTCCCTTTTTTGTCATCGAGAGAGATAGATTGAACTGCTGCCATCTCTGTCATCCCACTTCATCTGACATCTTTTCTCTGGGGGCTACTCTTATTTTTTTTCTATATTTAAACTATTTCAAATGCCCACAGTTACCAATCACAAGCTCTCTTTTCCTTTCACCAAATCCCTTCTCGGGTTATCACTGTCTACAGGATAACAGATGCCTCAATATGTTCATGTCACAATAGAAGAAGGATAGTGGGACAAACTACAGTCTCTGCAATCACATAACTTTTGGTGACATAGAAACTGATTTGGGGACAGGGCTTTTTCTGGACAGAAAATCAATTAAATATAATATGTTCTGGTGGTTTAATTCGTTTTATACATAACTTTACATATGTAACTTTTTTGTTGAAATTCTGTGTCAGGAAAATGAGCAAAACTAGTCCTGACTTGAGCTGCCCAGAAAAGTAAGTGAGAACTATATTCCATGGCCCTATCGGCTTGCTCCAAAGTGATTTGTGAGACACTCGGTTTTTAAAAATATATGGATGGATTTTGATAAACACATATACTGTTCTTTGCTGTCTATTGTTAATAAAATCTGCATTGTGTTATGATGCCACTTGAAGTAAGAATTTGTTGAACAGTAGTATTTGGTACATAAAACCATATGTAAATGAGCAGCTGTGCCTAGTGCTGTGTGTATTTCGTTCTGCTCCGTATGCATTGTGGATATTGTTTTTTTTGCTCAAGAATTCAAATGGGCAGCTTGTGGGCACAGAGCTCTGGAACTCCAGTTGAATGACTTGAATGGTCCACAAGAACTGCAACTAAAGTATCCCCCTCCTCAAGCTATATACAGTATGTAGCAGGAATTCCCATGTTGATGACTTCAGTGTTGCATTGAACAAGATGCTATGGTTACAGATTTTGGTTCTGTGTCAATTGCAGCTTGCTGTCGCAGCAGTGCATTCTGCAATCAATCCTCAATCAGATGGGATTATGGAATGGGTCCAGAGCTATTTACGCAATAGCTTGTAGCTGTAGTGCCTGCTGAGACCAGCTAATTTAACAGGAAAAATGAGTCTATGTCCTGTTGATAGCCCCTCCTAACCCATGTTTCTGGCTGTTTAGACTCCTAATTGGACAGTTCAGGATTCGTATTTTGGTTGGAAGTCTTACCAGAGCAAAATAATACTTCATATGTGGATGTATCAAACACTTCAACGTGTGAGAGTTGGAATTAGGGATGTCACCTCCTGTTCTTTTCACATGTGGGATTATCTCTTGTATGCATCAACTGGCGGCTGGCTTTACTCTGAGAATGGTTCTGGTATTGGAATTAACAGCGAAGGCACTCTGTGGGGTAGATTTTGACCTTCTGCGATACTGTAACATGGGTGATGGCGAGTTAGCAGCCCTTTTTACATCTCTGATTTTTATTTCCATTGAATCAAGAGTGTCGCCTGACGGGATACAGCATGGTACAATACTGGCAAGCTGGTGTTACTCACGTGGGCTGGATCAGACTTCTGTCTTTTTCTTATTTACTCGTCTGTCAATTTGTTTGGAATTATTTCCTAAAGTATCTCTTTAAAACTTGAAACAGCTACGGCAACTGACAATGAAGGCTGATAGAAATAACCTTTTTATTCATATACTTATTTTAAAAACAAGTAATACTTGGAAAATGACATAAAGCTAATCTTAAAGCAGGAGGTTATGCTAAACCTTTTACAGTATAAGGCACCGGTTAGGCCCCAGTTGGAGTATTGTGTTCAATTCTGGGCATCACACTTTAGGGAGGATGTCAAGGCCTTAGAGAGGGTGCAGAGGAGATTTATTAGAGTGGTACCAGTGATGAAAGACTTAAGTTATGTGGAGAAACTAGAGAAACTGGGGTTGTTCTCCTTAGCGCAGAGAAGGTTAACCGGAGATTTGCTAAGAGGTTTTCAAAATCATGAAGGGCTTTGATCGAGTAAATAAAGAGAAACTGTTTGCAGCGGCTGAAGGGTTGGTAACCAGAGGACACAGATTTAAGGTGATTGGCAAAAGAACCAGAGGCAACATGAAGACATTTTTTTTTAACGCTGTGAGTTATTGTGATCTGGAATGCATTGCCTGAAAGATGGTAGAAGCAGATTCAATAGTAACTTTCAAAAGGTAATTGGATAAATACTTGAAGAGGAAATTTTGCTGGGCTCTGGGGAAAGAGCAGGGGGAGGAGTGGGACTAATTGGAGAGCTCATTCAAAGAGCCGGCACAGAGACGATGGACCGAATGGCCTTTCTGTGGTGTATTTTTGATTGTAAGAGATATGTGTGAAAGCTTTGGATATAAAATATATCCCATCAAGCATCTACAGACCTCCAAAACAAAGGACCATTCCCTATAGTTTTGGATATTATTATTAATCTTTTAGACAATTGGTTGTGCCGAAGCAATCATGTTTCTATTCATTTAGCGGCTTTGACCATAACTTGCTTGTTTATAATAAGACAAGTAAAATAAAAGAAGGCTCTTGTTAGTTTAGGGATAGAAGCTCCTTTTTTCTTTTTCTTTAATTATACTGTGGATCAATACCAGCACAAAAATGTATTTCAGTAATAGTGATCTATCATGTAATTTTCATATAAAACCAAGATCACGTAATTTTGCTGATCTTAATCTAAATTTTAATATGTAACTGGTAAATTTAAAAAGTGCCCAGAAATCTCTGTTTGTAAAGGCAGTGTGTAGCAGTGATTCAGACCATAATATCCAAGATTGATTCCCCAATATATACAGAAAAGATCCCATTGCACTGTTTGGAAGAAGAGCAGGGGAGTTCTCACCGGCGTCCTGGCCAATATTAATCCATCAACCAACATCCCAAAACAGTCTGCTCAGCTGCCTGGGCCCTAAGCTCTGGAATTCCCTCCCTAAACCTCTCATCCTCTCTCTCCTCCTTTAAGAGGCTCCTTAAAACCTACCTCTTTCTGTCCTACTATCGCCTTGTGTGGCTCGGTGTCAAATCTTGTTTGATAACGCTCCTGTGAAGCACTGTGGGAAGCTTTTACTACACTAAAGGTGCTATATAAGTTGTTGTTGATGGTTGTTGTTGTTGTTGTTGATGATGACGATGTTAAGGAATGTTCCATTTTAATAGTCCTGTTTAGATCTCTGGGGTTGAAGCAATTTTTTAAAACTTCGTTCCTGGGATGTGGGCGTCGCTGGCATTTATTGCCCATCCCTAGTTGCCCTTGAGAAGGTGGTGCTGAGCCGCCTTCTTGAACCGCTGCAGTCCGTGTGGTGAAGGTACTCCCACAGGGCTGTTACGGAGGGAGTTCCAGGATTTTGACCCAGTGATGATACAGGAACGGCAATATATTTCCAAGTCTAGATGATGTGTGACTTGGAGGGAAACTTGGAGGTGGTGGTGTTTCCATGCGCCTGCTGCCTTTGTATTTCTAGGTGGTAGAGGCCGCAGGTTTGAGAGGTGCTGTCGAAGAAGCCTTGGCGAGTTGCTGCAGTGCATTTTGTAGATGGTACACACAGCAGCCACGGTGCGCTGGTGGTGGAGGGAGTGAATGTTTAAGGTGGTGGATGGGGTGCCAACCAAGTGGGCTGCTTTGTCCTGGATGGTGTCGAGCTTCTTGAATGTTGTTGGAGCTGCACTCATCCAGGCAAGTGGAGAGTATTCCATCACACTCCTTACTTGTGCCTTGTAGATGGTGGAAAGGCTTTGGGGAGTCAGGAGGTGAGTCACTCGCCACAGAAGACCTAGCCTCTGACCTGCTCTTGCTGCCACAGTATTTATGTGGCTGGTCCAATTAAGTTTCTGGTCAATGGTGACCCCCAGAATGTTAATAGTGGGGGATTCGGCGAAGGTAATGCCATTGAATGTGAAAATTTATAACTTCTTATTCCTTTTATCAACAATTACTGATGAGCTTTCCTCCATTCTGTTCTTCATCTAGGCCTCTATCAAGCTCGAATATAATTTTTCATTAGTTGCAAATTGTACTTTTCTGCATGAGTGAAATATTGGGTTAACTTGTTCATCAGTCATGATCATGAGTTTCGCTGGGAAGCAATCCAATCCTTGAAGTAGGTCCTTATATTCCTGTATAAATATATACTCTATCTAATGTCGCTTGAAGCCTATACTGTGAGCATGTTTTTTACTAGGTCAAGTTTTTCACAAGTACTCTGACCTAAAAATGTCTGGACAGCTTTGCCACTACTACAAGTGACATCTTGTATTTGTGGGCCTTATATACCAGGGGTTCTCAAACTTTTTTGGTTGAAGGACCCCTTTTCAAATCAATTAGTAATCAAGGACCCACCATCTAAATGATAATACTATATAATACTCATAATATGAAAGTGCTGCATGCATTTACAGGTATTTACTTACAGATATAAGTGAGATGGGTGTGCCTGCTTCTCACACCAATTCTGGGTACTGCGTAGCAACAAATGGCCAGTATTAGCACACTTAGTGCTGGAAAATTTGTAAAGCCATCAGCAGGCTGGCCAAGGTGTGTGAGGGCATGAGCACCCATGCTGGGATGCTGCTGGATCCCACTGGCACGTTCTGGAACAGCTGCACTGTGGGATTGTACGTGTTTGAGTGAACACGTTCAGGCACGTGTTTGAAGGGCCCCGCAGGCTCTCTGAGCACGTGTCGGGAGGATGGCACCGGGTCACGGCGCCAGGTAGAGGAATCTGCTTGAACGGCAGGGAGCGCTCGTTGCAAAGTGAGAGAGCTGTGGGCCTCTGAGGTGGCGGGCTCAGCCATTGAGAATAATTCACAAGAACTGAATCAGTGTCTGATTTATAAAGAGGGGCAGGCTTGAAATTACCTCCAGTTGCGGGGCCCCTGGAAAGTCTCTACAGACTCCCAGGGATCCGTGGACCCCAGTTTGAGAAACACTGTTCTGCACAACTGTAGCAGCACACCTTCCAAGTATCCCACAGTTTAGGTCTATGCTGAAACTTGCTCAGACATAACATACCCTTGAGCACAGGTATCCAGTTTAAACAGTGTGACAGTTTCCTTCACTACTAAAGGCAGTAATCAATCACTTTTATTTACTTGACTTTTGTTTTGCAACGTGCAATTTTTGCCAGTTCTGTTATTTGCAATATCTTGCATTCTGATCATTTTTGCGACAGTTTATTAATGCTTTCCCAAAGGCTGGGTAACTTTTGGGTTAATGCTGTATTCCACTGCACCTTGCCAGTTGACAACAGTCGCTAAGGTAAGCTGAGGTGGCTCTCTGAAGCCATGACAAAATAACACACCTTATCCACCTCAGTTTTGCTGTCCGATACATTTAGCAGGTTGTTACGTATTACACTTAACAGCTCATTCTCTAAGACTGTATCTCCGAGACATGTACCAATGGTTTATTGATGTGGTACCAGCACATAATTTCATGACAAACTGAACTCCAACCGCTCTAGGATCCAACTTATGTCAGTCATGAGAGAGTTGAAAAAATGACCCTCTTACTATTAGCGCTCTAAAGGAGACCAGCAGTACTCAGATTTAATAAAAAGAGGGAGAAACATTCAGGGGTCACTCGCTGCTGCGTGAATGCAACTCTGCCAAAGCCCATACATTAGTATAAAAGTACTGCATATTAGCCCTTTGCTAATTATTTCTTACTTTATTTCAGTTGTGGGGAAGGGAAAAGAAGCTGCTGTACCTGTTCTTCCATGGGTAATGATTGTACACCATATGCAATGCACACTTCCATTATCTTTGTTGAGTTTATGAGCATGAAGGCTGCACATCTGCAGAGATAATACGCTTCTCGAGATGCAGAGCGGTAAATATTGGTGAGGACATTTTGTCTACTCATCTACACAATGGGAAATGACTAGCTACTTTTCAGTCACGACTGAACAGTGCGACTTGTGTTTATAACACGGAGAAAAAAAAATTGTTACTTAGGCAGCTGCCTTGTGTCAAGCCATGGCAATCGAGGAAACCATTAATGGCGGCACGTGGATTTTCTTAATGCAGTATAGCATCATGGCTGTCAGTAAACTTTAAAGAGTAACATATGCAATGCTAACCATAGTACAATGTCCATGGCGTTTAGAGGACTATTTTTTTATTAACACATGAAATTCTTCCAACTGTAGTGTTATATCTTCAACTGTTTGGGAACTTCACATAGCAGCAGACGTGACTCTTCTAACTGCAGTATAGTATCCTTGCCTGTAAGTGGATTTTAAATAGTACCATGCAGGATATTTGTAAAATGTAGTATTATATCCTGGGCTATAAATTGGAAGCATGTGGTATTATTCGTTTTTCAATTTAACATCACTAAATGAACCAGTTGTCTGATAACTTTAGAGTATAGGACTTGTGATTTAGGAGAATGCCAAACAAACATCTTACTATGTGATAGCAAAATACTGCGGATGCTGGAAATCTGAAATAACAACAGAAAATGCTGGAAATACTCAGCAGGCTAGGCAGCATCCGTGGAGAGAGAAACAGAGTTAACGGCCCAGAAATTCGGGTTGGGGGCTTCCCGCGGGTGCAAGCCCCCAACTTGCACTTACCTTGCGCACCGGCCGTTGAGCTGTGGGCCCCTGTGGAATTCCGATCTGGGGCTTGGTCCAGCTGCCGGCACGCAGTGCTTGCGTATCCCAGGGGCACAGTTAGTTTGATGCGTCCCCTGGGATCATGTGGGCCATGGAGAGCCAATCGGAGCAGGGAATGCTCCATTCATAAGTCTGACAGGAAGTGCTGTCAAACTTAGAAATACTACGGGCCCCAAAACATCACTAAATCTTCAAATAAATTTTTTAAAAACATCACATTTTTTAAATAAACTATAAATTACATGAAATAACTATTTTAAACAATAAATTTTTGAAATTTTTTAAATTTTCTAACGGGGTTAAAAATAAACTTACCTTTCTTTAAAGTATTTAAAAATAATAAACCTGTGGAAAAAATGTTTTAATTTTAATTAATTCACCACTTACCTCGTAAAAAGCAGGCCTTACGCCTGCTTTTTACATGTCTAACTTCTGGAGACTTACCTTCCCGGGAAAACCTGTTTAAAAAAAAAAAACCCGAAGTTCGATGCGCACGCACAGCCTCCCCCGCGCACGCGTTCGACCTCTGAACCCCTGCTTTCAGGGGAACGGAAGTGCCGGTTTCCCGCGCATGCGCAGTGCATGCAGGAAACCAGCACTTCCATTGGGCTTACGGGTGAGTACCCCGTGCGTACTCACCCGTGGAGACCCGAATTTCTGGGCCATTGTTTCAGGTCTGGGACCCTTCATCAGAACTGGAAAAAGCTGGAAATGTAACAGATATTAGGCAGGTGCAGAGACCGGGGGTGGGGTTTAGCAGGGGAGGAAGGAATTGAAAGAACATACTGTACTTTTGTAAGAGGCAGGAAAGATCAAATATTGCAAATGGGAGTGGCAAAAATCATACAGCATGAAAAATGGGGGCAGGGATTATGATCTGAAATTGTTGAATTCGATGTCGAGTCTGGCAGGCTGTAAAGTGCCTTATCGAAAGATGAGGTGCTGTTCCTCGAGCTTATGTTGAGCTTCGCGACATCCTGGTCCACTCCTCAATCACCCCTAACAGCCCTTCCCCTTCGCCTGGCACCTTCCCGTGCAAGCGCAGGAGATGCAACACATGCCCTTTTACATCCTCCCTTCCCACTGTCCAGGGCCCCAAACACCCCTTCCAGGTGAAACAGCGATTTACTTGTACTTCTTGCAATTTAATATACTGTATTCGTTGCTCACGATGCAGTCTCCTCTACATTGGGGAGACCAAACGCAGATTGGGTGACCGCTTTGCGGAACACCTCCGTTCAGTCCGTAAGGGTGACCCTGAGCTTCCGGTCGCCTGTCACTTTAATTCACCGCTTCACTCCCGCTCTGATCTCTCTGTCCTCGGCCTATTACATTGTTCCAATGAAGCTCAATGTAAGCTCGAGGAACAGCACCTCGTCTTTCGATTAGGCACTTTACAGCTTTCTGGACTCAACATCGAGTTCAACAATCTCAGATAATAATCCCTGCCCCCATTTTTCATGCTGTATGTGTTATGTATTGTGTGTTCTATTGTGTGTTCTCCTCCCACCTGTGGTGGCGCTGTCACAGGAGATAAATGGTTGGGTATTCTCTCGGTTAAGCTTAGCTCTCTTTGTTCGGAACTTGCCAGAACTTCCTTTCCTTCCAATAAAGCACTTCATGTTTGAATCTGAGTTCTGAGTCCTAAATTGTGTCTAGGTAGAAAGGTACCGACACAACAGTATGATTTTTATCTGAGTTCTGAGTCCTAAATTGCGTCTAGGTAGAAAGGTACCGACACAACAGTATGATTTTTGCCATTCCCATTTGCAACGTTTTATCTTTCCTGCCTCGTACAAAAGTACAGTATGTTCTTTCAATTCCTTCCTCCCCTGCTAACCCCCCCAAGTCTCTGTGCCTGCTTAATATCTGTTACATCTCCAGCTTTTTCCAGTTCTGATGAAGGGTCCCAGACCTGAAACGTAAACTCTGTTTGTCTCTCCACGGATGCTACCTATCTTACTATGTGAGATTTGGATCTTAAAATAAAATTCATTGATTTGGTTATCTCTCCAGTTGCGTGCTAAAAGATTAACCATCACCTAATCAGAACAACCGCACAAGAAGTATGCATAAAAACAGAAAATGCTGAAAAATTTAAATAGGTCAGGCAACATCTGTGGCGAGAGGAAGGAAGACTTAACATTTCAGGTCTCGTGAGCCTTTGTCAGAACCCAAAACCCAAGGGTACTGGTGAAGGGCCAAACGACCTGAAAAATCTGCAGTAGTTTGCTGTCTTTAAAAAAAAAAAAAAAATTATGTTGTGGCTACATCTGGCTTTTATACAACACATTAATCTGGTGTCATAATATGCTAGTGATTTTACAATTCAGGTTTATGTGATCAGCTTGTATTGTATTAATATTGTATCTAACGGAGATCTTTTGTCCTAGGTTTGAAAAAAAAATTAATGTCAACTGTGTGAAATCTACTTTATTTATCATGTATGGTTTTAAGATTAATTTAATAGTCATGCAAATAGCTCAACTTGCTTGTTAAATATAAGTTTATTGATTGGGGCCATACAGAAACCACCACTGTGTTCTTCTAATAGGGCAACAGAATACATTCTGCCAGTAGAAAATGACTTCATTTTTAATTCTTGAGGTAAGTGCATCATCCTGGTAATTAACTGAACAGTCCAGGAGCAGTCAATCTATATCCAGTTCAGTGAGCTTCAGCTTCCAATACCCTTGTCATTTTGAAGTGAATTGACAAATTAATGGAGCTTACAGACTAATTAAAGAATTAATGGGGGTGATTTACAATGATTGTTCTGCATTCTAAAATGGCACAAACTATGTACAAGAAAGATTCTGAGTTCTCATGATGGCCTAATGGGTCAAGGCATGGACTATAGTGCTGCACTAAGCCATACAGACCAGAAGGTCCCAGTCTGTGTTGAGCTAGCTGGTTTCAGTGAGGCCAACACTTGGGTTTCTACAGTTGGCCTCAGCACCATGGAAATTAGCGAGTCTTCACACTTCTGATTGCTTACCAGTGACCCCGACTGGAAAGAGTGCACGTGCAAGTGTTGGATGAGAATATCATCAGATCATAAAATAAAAACAGAAAATGCTGGACATGCTCAGCAGGTCAGGCAGCTTCCTCAGTTTATTGTGGGCTACAGTTTGGTTACAGTACTTGGCTTCATATGATGATTTTGAGACTCTGGAGTTGGCAAGGGATAAGTCCATAATGAGTGCTGCCATGGCTGCAGTGTTCAGGACTAGTGAAAAGGAGCACCAGCAGCAAGAGCAAGCTAAAGAGGGAGCTACAGGTGGGCAGCAGAGAAGGCAGCAACATAGGGCCCATGCTCACACAAGGCCATACCCACCCAACAGGATGTTCAGGCAGAGGTTCATTTCCTTGACTGTGCTTTAGGAGGCTCCAGATGATACGGCAGGTGGTCGCTGACATCTGCAGCCTCCTAGAGGAAGACCTTCTGCCAGCTGGACCTGGCGGCCATGCCATGCCAGTGACAGCTAAAGTAACCACCGCCCTACATTTCTTTGCCTCCAGACCATTCCAGGGTGCGACAGGAGACATATTGAGGGTGTCTCATTCAGCAGCACATAAGTGCATCAAGCAAGTGACGGATGGATTATTTTCAAGAGTCAACATATATGGAACGTTTCCCTGTGATGAAACCAGTCAGACAGACCGAGCATTGAGGTTTGCATCTCTGGCAGGCTTCCCACAGGTGCAGGCCACCATAGATTGCGTGCACGTGGCAATCGGAGCACCCTCTGACCAACCTGGGGCATTTGCGAACCGCACAAGCTACCACTTCAGCAATGTTCAGCTCGTCTGCAACCATAAAAAGGGGTTCAGGCAGGTCTGTGCACAATTCCCCAGGAGCTGCCATGATGCCTTCAAACTAACATCAGTCGAATATCCCCACAATGTTTGTACCCGAGATCAACCCGACAGGATGGCTGCTGGGAACAATGAATACCCCCCTCAACTGTGGCTCATGACACCTCAACCACAGGAGAGGTACAACGCCATCCACACCAAAATGGCTGGGAAGAAACGGCGAAAAATATGGGGTTGGGAGTTGGGGGGTAAGGGGGTTCTGGGGCAGTCAATGGTTCGGGAAGGGAGGGGGAGTGTTGGGGCTGGGGGGTGAGGTGGAGTCCAGGGAAGGGCAGGTCTACACTTCCCTTGTGGGATGTGGAATAGCACTCCTGCTCCTCATTGCCCCTCAAATTAAAGTTTTAAACTTGCCTTACAGGGACACTTTGGTGGTCTGACTATGTCCTTGCTGTTCGGGTGGCCACTGCAGGGGCTCCACTAGGGTTGTATTCTAGGAGGTTTTATCACATGACCTCTTGCCTCAAACCGCACCGAGCCCACATTCCCGCCAGGTGCACTGCCTTCCCATGCTTATTGGAAAGGGAACAGACTCTTCGGCCTCTTTATTAACTCCATCTTGACAGGCGGGAGGGGGTCGGGGGGTAGTGGGAGTGGTTAAAGAGTTAAATACAGGGAATGTGCCCCCAACAAACAGCTCACACCTTTTTTTATGGTGGCAGATATCCGTGGAGAGGTGGGACACTTAACATATTTAATCGGGCACCCACCGTGCAATTGGGAGCCCAATTTAAAATTTACAGTTGCTGCATGGGTTTCCCAGGGGTCGGAAAGACCAGCAGTGAAAGGGAGGTGGGAGCTGCCGGCTCCACAAGCTAAGTGCCGCTTACAGCACTCCTGGAGTGCTTCCCTCAGGCCCCTCAAGGAAGCTTTTGGCCTCCGCCCTCCTGATCGTGAGCCTCTTCCTCCCACCTCGATCACGGGACCGCCCCCACCCAATTGCAGGCATCTCATCTTCCCCCCCTCCTCAGCCCTGATCGCGGGCCTGTCCGACCTCCCGATTGCCGGTGAACGTCCCCAAGGGTTCCCCCCAGTTGCAGCTCCTGCCACTGGTGTTCCCACCCACCCGCCACCCAAGCTGTCTATTTGGCTGGCTGCCATGTGGGAAACTGAGCAAAACAAATGAGGTCTTGCCGTTGAGTTCGGTTGAACCTTCAGGTCTCTGGTCTTGCTGGGTTCTTTGGCCATTTTCAGCCTTTCCCACATCCTCCCCGTCTCCCCCTAAATATCGGGGGCCTGTTACCCAATTGGATTAATCTTGACTTTCAGTGAAACAACCATTTACACCCCCCCCCCCCATCGCCAATATTTGTACAACAAATAAATGGAAGTGTTCAAAGAAAGTGAACTTTTATGTAATTTTTATGATTTTTCTCCTGGGCTGCTCCAGCAGCGTCCTGGAAATTAATCTTCAATTCCTGGAGACTCCAGGGCAATCCTGGAGGGTTGGCAACCCAGGGGTCCACTGACTTCCTGGTTAAGATGAGGGAAGAGGATCCCAATCTGCATAAATGTATGAGGCTCCCGCTTGACTCAGATGTGCACCTCATATGTATTAAAAATCAGGCATTTTAGGGGACGGAGTGGGTAATTTACCTGCTCCATTTTAACTGCCCCCCACCTGTGGGTGAGAGGAGTTAAAATTCCCCCTTACTGCCTAGGCTGAGACATGAAAAATGGTCACTTGGGTGAATTTAAGACGGCTGCCGGCACCAAAGAAAGTGAAGTAAAGCAGAGAAAAATGGAAAAAAGATATTCTCAGCCACTTTATTTTGAAAGGGGGTTGCTTGTAATGGACCACTGCAGTTTGAGCTGTGCCCTGATTTTTCACATTTCCTTTTTAATCTTTTTCCTGCTCGAAATTCCCTTTCGACCAAGGCTTGTAATAGTTTCCTTAAATTACTTGTTTAATTCTGGGAATTCCATAATAGGTTGCTGTGCTACACGTTCTCTGTGGAATACTTTCAGTGGTAACATATCCTCAAATCATCGGAGTAATTACAATATCAGTAAAAGGTCCAAGATGAGATTACTGAAAGTAAATGTACAAAAAAATGGGATTTTACTCGATCCAATTGGTTGGATTTGATTGCAGAATGCGAGTGAATTGATTGAGGGCCGAGGGAGCATTGCAAGACAAATCAAAGTTCTCTGGCAAGTGATCTGAATGTCAAAATCCTTTTGTAGATTTTTTGACAGTGCGGTAAAAGAAAGTGGGTGAACAATTCTCAAATCCAACGTATGGAGAAAACTGTAATACCTGATCAACTTCTCTGTGTTCTTTGCTGAATGTTGGTTAAAGATACCTATGAAATGGCAGATCAGAATTGCTGCCAGTTTATTCTTGATGGTACTGAGAATTTTCTCAAGCTTTGCAAACTTGGAGAATTATTCTAAAAATGAAATTTCTCAAAGCAAGCTTCCTGTATGAGCAGATTAGTTGCAGAGAAGGTCTTTTTGATGGACTCTGAATGCAAAATATATTGTCAAATACTTCAGTAATATTTCTTTATATTACTAGTTATGATATAGAAAAGACTGCAGGTATATTCTGAGACTAAAACCGCGAGGAAGAGAAAGAGTAAAGTTACACCCACTCGAGATATAGGGGGAGAAACTCAGTATCACCCTGTTTGGGCGCAATTATCGGCCGGGCACAAAGTTTAGCACCTAGTGCTAATTATCGCCTCCGACTGCAAACTTGTCTTCTATCGCCCCTGGAGGTGATTGGAGCGCTAAATCAGGTGCTACACACCTCTCTTAAGGCGCTAACGCCGAGGAGTGAGGCGCTACCTCAGAGCACTGGCGAAGCTCATGTGATGTCAGTCAGCAATGGAACACAGACACACTGGCGCCGGCCAGTTCTTAAAGGGGAGGGTCGATCTTGCTCTCCATCCACACCCTGCTCATTGCAGCTTTGAATCTCTACCTGGAGAGACCTGTACATCAAATCTGCTGGAAAGAACAATGGAGGGACCCAGGGAAAGAGCTCAGAGTGCAGCCCCCATAGTCTCTTCTAAATCTATGCAAGGAAGATCAAATCAAAATTAACCTGCAAAGTGCTGCTCAGTACCCAAAACTCCTTCACACAGCGTTGAATCTCTCCAGAAGTCTCTCTTTCTCTCAGAATGCGTGGTGCAAAAATGTTGCCGACAAAAAAAGGCAGGAAGCGGTCGCCTTTAAATAGCGCTCCCCCAGTCCCTTCCCGACTGTAAAACGTTCCCCTCAACCTGTTGTTGCTAGCGGCAGGCGGAAAGGCAGGGGGCGTCACTCAATATCCGGTCCGGGGCGTTGCACGCTCGACTGAAGTCACGATCTGCGGGCGCAGGAGACCGTGGCGGTAGTGTTTATCGCCGCTGCAAAATGTCTGGTCAATTTCGCGAGCAGCGCAAGCATCGCTGCGCCCGGGCGCTGGTTGCTTTGCGCCCCATCAGCGCCCTCTTAGGGCGCTAACGGGAGGCGCAAAGCAACTGAATTTTTTCCCCATTCTCTATTTGTGAAGTTTTATGGTCAATAAGGTATAAAACAGATGTTATGGAGTACTGCACTTGTTAGAGATGTGGAACAGGGGTATTCACTTATTTCCGATCACTGAATAAGACACTTAATTTTTATTATACAGAATTCTGTGATTTTTTTTTTTAACCTCCATTTTGGGGATGACCAATCTGTGATTGCATCCATTTTTCTTTGAAACGAGACAGCGGGACTGGTTTGTGGCTGAGTGGGGGCGGTGGGTTGAGGGGGGGGGTGGTGGGTGGAGGTGGTGGTGAGGGGAGATCCACTTCGTACAAGAATGGAGGTACCCTATAATATAAGTTGGGGTCAATGTGGTCTTCTGGACTCGTTTTAATTACCTAAAAGGGTTGGAGCAGAATTTTTCAGATTTTTTCCCCCTAATTGGCCTGGGTTTTTATTTGTTTTTTGCCTCTCCCAGGAGATTACATGGCTCTGGGTAGGTAGGGAGTCTCTGTAGCATGATGCACTAGGCATGGTGACTATATGGGACAAGCTGAATGGACCAATTTAGTCTTTTCCTATCTTGACACTTTTGCATTGTTCGTCTGTAAACCGCTGGTCTTACTGATCGAATAGTACAGTTGGTAGAGGTGCGGGACAGGGATATTCTCAGTTCATGGCATATTAAGCATGTTTGATGTTGTAAAACAAAGATATTCTACGCTTAATTGTCAGTTTTCCTAATTATAACCTGTAGCTGGAAAGGAAAGGGCATGCAAAAAGGCAGGTTCCAAAACTGATTTTAATTATATACTAGTCCATCTCCTATAGTGTTGCATATATGTCCGAGAATATGGTCACTTTCTTGTCTGCTTGCGATGTCTTTGTGTTGCTAATTCTCTCTGTCTGTCTCTCTTTTCTCTGCTACTTCTCTCCCTTTAACTCTTTTTTGCTTCTATTTATGTCCTCTTCTGCTTCTCTCTGTCCTTTTCTTCCTTCCTTTCAGGTGGGAGGTGGTGGGTGTCATGGTGTGATGCGGCAGGGAAAGGAGCCACCAATGGCTGCAGGCTGTATTTGGGATGGGGGTTGCAAAGAAAATGTGGCCCTCAGCCACTCCTTTCCCATCTCCTCCCCGAATCACTCATGCTTTCTCCACCCACTTGCTCCCATTACATTGTCTGCCCCTTCACCTTCCCACTACCCATTCCCCTTCCTACCATCCACTCACTCCATCAATATCTCTACCTCTTCCTCTTTGAATGATCCACTCAACACATATTCTTCATTCCCCTTGTTCCATCGCTCACCTCACCCTTAACTCCATCTAATAAGCTCCACTCCCACTTGCTATCTCTAGGTGGGTAGCAAGAGGTCAGAGGCTTTCTCACCCTCAACCAGTTTCCTTCCTCCCCTCTTCTTCTTGCTTTCCCTTCTTATCCGATTACCTCGAAGGGCCTTTGCTTTCAAAATTCAACGTTTTTTTTGGTAACTGTGAAGGAAGGAGTTTGTACATGAAAAAAGTAAGCACAAAATGTGTAAACATACCCTCATCAGGGAGCAGGCCTCCAGCTTCCACATCTAGTACTTTCTGTCTAATGTGCCTGCCCACGATTTCTAGCACAACTTATTTATAAGGGTTGAGTGTCTGGAGTTGGGGGAGAGGCAGTACACCTCCCTTTTGTTATGGGCAAGAGGACTCTCCTGTGAGAAGAGTAGGAGGGATAAAGAATTGACCTTGCCAAAAGGGCTTTCTTCCTTCATTATGTATCAGCCTGCTGATATCAGTGTGTGCATGATGACAAGAACAAGAATCATACTGTTATAACAGATGGAAGGATGTGTCAAGGGAGCAGCTTTTCAGTGTCAAAAGAAGCAGAAAAGAAGTGCAACAAAGTCTTCCCTGCATGGACAACCATGGGAATTCTCCAAGGACATGACTGATTGGGGGAGAGGTGAAGGTAGGGGTTATGCATTGCAGAGTTGTAACATCGAGAACTGTGAGTGTGGTTTCCTACCTTAGTATAACTGGTGAGATGTTTGAGTTTCAGCACGGCTGCCAGGTCCTCGGTCTGACATTGGCCTGGCGAGAGACCTCCTGCCAAGCCTGACCTCCAATTCTCTGAGACCCATAGCATTAATCCAAGAAGAACAGAATGTCCCTCCTATCCCAAACTTGGTCCAGTAGGATTTCCACAGCCCTGTCTGTAAAACAAGGTGCCCTGCCATTTTCGGAACTGACAGAAGAAATATCAACAATGTCGAATTCCCCCTTAGTCCAGGACAATGGCACTCTTCCCTAATGGACAATGGCTATCTCAGACACTTTCCAAACCTGCAGCTTGCCCAGAAAATGCAGAGGAATTATTTTTATCCCAATATTTTGCTCACAATGTAAAGCTCAAGGCAGTGACCAAGATTGTTAGTTTTGCCAAGGTGTGGGCCACATGTGGAGTTGACAGTTGTGCATTGGCTGTTTCAGGAACACATAATCCTTTACAGATGACATGTGCATTGTAGCTGTGTGACTGGTTATATGTGCAGGTATGTCTCCTGCTTTTTTGGTTGGGTCTTGGTAAGTCCCCTTTGCAGAGTAGAGTTGTGCGGATTACTTTCGAGGCACGAATGGATAAATTGAGTACTTTGTGCAAAAAAGGCATCTTTGATTTGATTTGCATGATGCAACTGTGCCTTGAACCATGAAATGAAGCACACATCCTTTGCTGTTCAAAGGAAGCAAAGCTTGAGACAGCATTACCATACAGGCATCAATGGGGCCATCCCTGCCGTGGAAGTAGATTGCAGGATTGGGCACACTACTTTGAGGGCTTCCTAGGGACTACATTGACTTTGCTTACAGGGGCATTGCAATAGGAATGTCTCACCCTACACAGATGGATAACAACATAAGGATGGATCATACATAAATGTAGAAATCATCAATGTATCTGTTTGCCATACCTCCTGATCCTCTTCCAAACTGAGGAGTGGCCGAAGGAATTCCTGGTATAGGCAGCACAGAATGGGCAAACAGTCTGAGCTAGTAGCTGCAGTAAAGCTTTAAGAAGGTGGTTATTCCAGATTCAAGTCTATTTGTACCTAAGCAGCAAAACTGACAAAATGAGAAATGCAGCAACCTTGCTGTGCAGCTTTACTAGGGGTTAATAAGCAGCAGGTACAAAGGGATCCCACATTAAGAAATAATAATGGGGCCTCAGTTGCAGCACCCATTTTGAAACGGGGTATGTGAAACTGTCGTATGTGGTAATTCATCACCACTTAATAGTCTCCCAGCCAATCTACTGAGAAATTCACATCAGTAGACACTTTGGGCTGGATTTTGCCAGCCCTGGGGAGGCGGGTCGCCCCGGAAAATGGCAGAATTTGGGGGCAGGTGCCCAACCCGCACCCAAGCCACCTCCATGCCATCTTGCCAGGAGGCGAGAAGCCGTCCCGCGCCAGATCCCGTCTCCTTGGAGGCGGGACGGGATTACAGCCACTTAACTGCCTGTTAACAGGTAGTTAACAGGCAGATAAGATGATTATCCCCATTTTACCCACATAAGTGCAGGCTCTGAAACCCGCCAGGGTCACCAGGCGAGTAGTGGGTCTGCGGGGGTTGGGGGTTGCAAAAGTGCACTGTGAAGGTAAGTGATGGGTGCAAGTGTGGAGAGGTAAGTATGTGAGGTAAGTGCAAAGTGTTAGAAAAAGTGTACTTACCTTTGTTTCTTCCTGCAGGCTTCAATCAATGGGTATGTGGAGAGTCTTGCACCGCCGCAGCAGAGATGACAGATGGCCGTTGCATTCTCCAATGCAACAACCATCTAATTTCTACAAAAGAAAGAGGTTTGATGAGGTTTTGAATTCAAGAACTCATCAAACTACAGAGAATGTCACTGTTTGACAGCTTCACAGAGCTGTCAAACGATGACAATTCATCTGTCAAAAATTTTTGACAGATGAAACGTCATACGTTGATGTTTTCTGTAACCGGCTTTCCCTTAATTGGCCTGCCAAACCCGCTGGGTGGGCTTAACAAGGCCAATCAAGGAAAAATAGCGTGGGTTGACCAGAAGTCGATGGAGGAGGGACTGAAACCTGACAAGTGGGAGTCCTGCCTCCAAAAGCTCCCCATTGGCAAAATCCAGCACTTTGTTTGCCTGATATAGAGTACACACTCTCCTCCCATAGGGAAATTCTCCATTTTCCTACATGATCTTAGCTGCAGTTAGCAAAAACCAAAGTTTGAGAACCTCCAAACGTATGTAGGAATATCACAGAAATTTAACCAGCTAAAGCAGTACATCTGAGCGCCATAGAGCACTGGTCAACTTCCTACCATTTCTCCAGCTTATACCATCCTACCCATTAGGACATTGACTTACCAGGTAAGTCAGAGCTCTGGCAAAAATCCGAGCCCCGAGTGAGATTCAACTAGATTAAGCAGACATGATGTTATAAATCTCATCATCATGAAGAAACGACTCATGAAATAACACTGGACGGCCAGCTGGTGGCGCCGTCCAAGGAGTATAAATACTCGGGCGTGGGCCCAGCTTGCCCAGGGACATTTTGTAAGACAGGAACTAGTGAAGTACAACTAGACCTCCATGTTCTGAAACAAGTTGATTAAAGCCTTGCTTTAATACTCGAACCAAGTGCGTAGTGAGTTTTATTATGTCACATGACTTACCCTTTACAAATCCATGCTGACTCTGTTTGATCAGCTGATACTTGTTCAAGTGCTGAGTCACTCTGTCCCTGATGATAGATTCCAGTAACTTCCCTACAACTGATGTTAATTGACAGGCCTGAAGTTACATAGTTTCTCTTATTCTTCTTAAATAATGGAGAGACATTTGCAATTTTCCAATCTAAGGGCACAATTCTTGAATCTAGAGAGCTTTGGGAAATTATTACAAACGCACCTGAAATGTCCTCCCCTATTTCCATGGAGTAGAAATCATTGGGTTTTGGAGATTTATTGATCTTAAGTCCCATTATTTTCTCCATTACCTTTTTTTTTTTACTTCCACTGTGTTCCTTCCCTTGACTTATTTTTAGGTTCCCTTGTACCACTGTTATTTTTGGTATTTTGTCCTCTTCCTCCACTGTGAAAATGGATACAAAGTATCCAAAGTAAGCCCACATTCCCCATTACCACTCTTTCTCTTAATGTGTGTGTATGTACAGGAAACTCTTTTTTATCCGGTGCCAACGGGACCGGCGTGGTGCCGGTTGATCAAAAAGTCCGGATTACAGAGAGGTATACTTACTAAGCTACGAGAGCCCCGTACACGGCCACAGATCCAGGCGTCCCTGTTGCATGGCAACAGGTGCAGGAACCCCGGTTACACTGTCACAGATCCAGGAACCCCGGTTACACGGCCATTAATATGAAGTAAAACTTACCTGAACCTACTCCTGAATTTTGCCGGTTAAGAGAGATTTACGGTTATTTAGGTGCTGGTAAAAAGAGAGTTTCTTGTGTATATATATATAATATATTTATTTATTTATTTATTTACATACAAACATTTACTGTTGGGTATAATATCCCTTGCAATTCTTTTCATATTTCCTTTTTGCACATCTTATTACTTTCTTTGTATCCCCTTGTTGCTTTTCATAGCTCTCCCAGTCTACTGAATTTTAAATTTTCTTTGTCTTTTAGCTCAATACTTACTGCCTCTTACCTCATTTGTTGACCATGGTTGCTGAACTCCACAAGTGGAGCCTTTGCCTTTTAGGGGTGTGTACTGGTTTTATATTGTACCAAATTCTTCTTTGAATACTTCCCACTGTTTGTCTGTCTGAAGGTTTACCCATTAACAGTTCAGCCCAGTTTAGAGCAGTTAATTAATTTCTCATCCCATTGAAGTTTGCCTTATTTGAGTTTAAAACCTTGGTTTTTGACTCTCCCTTCACCCTCTCAAACATCAAATTCATATTGTATTCCCTTACTACCAGATTGTTAACTAATTTTGGTTCATTACTGAATCCAGAATGGCCTGTTCCAAAACATATTGTGATGATGTTCGGTGCCATTGCAGATGGTTGACTGTTTCTACAGGTCTTCACGGACCAGGTAGCACACCTGAGCTTCCGCCTTCTTTAGCATTGCTACTCTGCTGTGCTCAGATAGCTGGCTCTGTTATAGTATACACAGGGTAGTACTGCTGTGAGTTATTAGTGAGATATATTCATGGTGTTTGTGTACATTTGATATAAATATTGATATATAATCCATGCCACTGAAGTACTGATAGTGACTGAAAAAATATTAAAGTATTAAAATTGCCCTACTCTAGATTATATTGCAGATATATAATTTACATAGTAGTACAAAGCCTCGTTGAAAAAGTGCAACCTCCCCACTGACACATGGGAATCCCTGGCCCAAAACCGCACAAAGTGGAGGAGAAGCATCCGGGAAGGCGCCAAACACCTCGAGTCACTTCGCCGGGAGCAAGCGGAAGCCAAGCGCAAGCAGCGCACGTCAACCCAAGCACCCCACCCACCCGCCCCTTCAAACACCGTCTGCCCCACCTGTGACAGAGACTGTAGGTCCCACATTGGATGCATCAGTCACCTGAGAACTCATTTTTAATGTGGAAGCAAGTCATCCTCGGTTTCGAGGGACTGTCTAAGAAGAGTAGTACAAACCTTCTCAGTGCTCAATATAGGGGATATCGAAAGGGAGTTTTGGAACAAGCTATTCGAGAACTGATCCTGCTATTAAAAGCTCTTCAGTATGATAACCTTATCTCTTTGAAAACTAATTTAATAAATGGAATATATTTTTAATTTTCCTCATGATTTTTTTAAAAAGTAATAAAATTAAAGAAGAAGGCTGAGTTTTGGGAAACTGTTCAAGTGTCCTTTATTGGGCAAAACATCCTGGTTAATTAGTTTAAAAGATCATCTCACTTGCATGCTGGAAGAAAATGGTGAATTTCCACTGCTGGACAGATTTATGATGATTATTGCTGAGTTCAGCTGTTGTTTCGACAGATTGCTCCCATTTGTACAGTGGGTCTCAGCCTAGCTGCTACTATTACTACTTGCTACTCCCATGACGTCTCTTGTTTTCTGTACTCTCTGCAAGTTGAGGACATTATTTTTTTTGTAGGCAGAGTTTGTCTGTAGTCGCTAGTGAGAGTGAAATGACTGTTACAAATCATGGGAACAGAAATGAATCTAAGGTCTGGCATTTGAAATGACCAGATATAACCACACTAGAAGCTGAGTGATGAAGATGAGCTACAGACAGGCAGAAGAAATATAATCTAAACTGAAACAGAGAGATTGAGAAAATACAATCAAGAATGATGTAGCGAGATCAAGGGCAAGAAGTGAAGTGATTACATGTAAAGGACATTGAAAGAAAATTGAATCAGGGAGATGAATAAATAAAGAATAAAAGCAAATTGGATATGAGACATTCAACAAAGAAAATTGTAAAAGTGATAGGAAAGAAATTAAAATGAGAACATGAAAGATAAAGAAAAAAAATAAAATGAAATCAAAATAGTTAAAACTATGGCAACTACATGAAAGGGCTGCTGTTTAACTCCTAAACAGTCACCTTCTGGAGTATGCAAGTATTATCATTATAAAGCAGTGCTATGAAGGTCCTGCACTGGGACCCATGATCATTTTGATTTGGATCTTGTTGGGCATGTTCCTGATTGGCTAGTTCAGAGATTGAGCAGTCTCGTGTTTAAAAAAAATCTTTAGTTATAACAAATGACATTTGAGAAATGTGACATTTTTCAGTGAGACCTGACCTGCTATTCAATTGTCTAGGTACCATTCTGGAGCTGGATTTTAGGTCCCAGCACTCAGCAAGCTTTGCGCTTGCCAAAGTCATGCTGGTTTAACTGTACAAGATTTTGCGAGGTCATCCTAACTAATTACACGTAAAAAGGTCCAAGTCCAGATCGGCCTACCAATGGGAGCTCGCCATCATCCGGGGCAGGAAATCGTGCACAACTATAGTTCT